>NW_015152865.1:0-4700 GCF_000732505.1 Cyprinodon variegatus | reverse complement strand
AAAACATTCCAATTGTTCTGAATTAGTTAAAATCTAATTTTGTCATATCTCAAATTCTTCCTGATAAACTTTGGTTCTCAAACATAAATCTAAGCGAAACTGTGAAACGGTTTTCAGCCATGTTTCCCTTCCTCTCTACTTAGTAGTTTAGTTTAGTTGACTTTCATTAGTTTTAGTTCAGAGTTTTAAACTGAAATATGTTTGACTGGAGGCTGAAGGATTTTTGTTAAACTCTCATATTTTAATGGAAGTTGTGGTGAATTTATTCCATCTATGCTCAGCATTAACTGTTTCACCATGATTAGAGCTCCATTCACTCTTTGTTCTGATATAGCCAGTAGGAGGCGTGTTCGTAAAAATATATAACAGCCTGAATAATATCTGATAAATGAAATATTGACCTCCCTATGGGGCGGACAATAAATATATGAAAGTATCACAGCAGCAGGTCAGACGGTCCATGAACCGCAGGGTCTGAGGGAACCATAAACCATCTGGAGATCAGCTGGATCCACCAGGTGAGACCTAGAACCTGACCAGAACCTCCTCCCTGACCCGTCCTCTGGCTCCCATTGTCTCCATCATGCTGTTTGCTCTCTAATGTTCTCCAGAGAATCTATCTGACCATTATCAGCCATCAGAGTGAAAATGTTCCTTTGAATCCTGGAGTCTCAGTGGTTCAGATCCTACAGGAAGTTGATGGTTCTGGTAGAACCCTGCCGGACCCAGACTCACGTCTTTGGTTTGGGGGTCGAACCAGTTGCTGATGTCCTTCCCAGCAGCCTCCATGATGGGAAGCAGCAGAACGTCTCCTGCAGACACAGAGGTTAGAAACCTGATCAGAAAGCAGACCTCCCTGTCCACCGTGTCCACGCAGCCGGGCCTCACCGTGGTACCGTCTCACCAGTGGGCTCAGGTCCCACACCCCCCCCAGGAAGGACACCCACAGGTCAGAGGGGGAGCGGTGAGAGGCCACCTCAGAGGGCGTGAAGAACCGCGGCCGCTCCATCCTCTGAGGAGGAAACAAACCGTCAGGAAGGAGGTCAGTTAGTGTTTGGGTTGCTATGGCAACCTGTGTTTACCCTCCCAAGCTGAACGGTTCTCTGCAGGCTGAGGCTGCTGGGAGTTGTAGTGAAACACAGAGTCCTGGTCCTCCTGGTCCAGTTTGCTCCTTTGATTGTAAAACGTTCTAAGAAAACTGACCTAGATTAGAAAAAGCTACCTGCGCAGAAATACAGATATAGATCCAACAGCAGGACAGAACAGGAGAGGGTTTCTTTAGGTACCAGTAGGCCAGCGGAGGCCGACCGGCGCCACGAAGCTGGATTTACTGTTAGCAGAGCCCGGTTACCATGGTAACCTACCCTGAACACAGGCTAGCTTTCAGGGTTGATGTGAATCCTAGAAAACGCTCCACCCAGCAGCCAATCAGCTGCTAGGAAACAATTACCATGTTACCCACTGACCCTGATATCTGTACAGCTCTATGTGTTTGGTGTCTATCTATAATAATTTTCTATTACTGTTCTCCTGGGCATGCAGGTGGTGCAGTGGTTAGCGACCCATATATGGAGGCCTTAGTCCTCCACGCCGTCGACCCGGGTTTCCTGTCAGCCTACTGTTGAAAAAACGAGCCAGTAGTGCTTAAAAAATAATAATAAATAAAATCCTTCTTCCTGTTCTACCTGCTGCCCTCTGGGACGAAGCTCCACAGCGTCTGATGCAGGTTCTGCAGCAGCTTCTTCCCCGCCGCCATCACACTGATGAATAAAATGGAAAGAAAAATGGCTGAATGTGGAAAAACTGTAAATGATATCACATCTTATGTTTACATCTAATCACTGCTGATTTTACCCTTGGCCTAGATTTCTCCATCTAGAGCCGATTTTCACCGTCTGTCCCTCTGAGTTCTGCACAGCTCAGAAATCAGACCATCACTTCCTGTGTTCATTTGATGCAATCCTGGCATCAGTCATTGTTTGCCTCCATGTTTGACTTTCAGGGAGACTTTTTCCTCCAGAAGGGCTGGAACATCTAGAAAGAACCTGTGAGAAATGAGTGAAAAAGGACATAAAGATTGTCTTTTAGTTTTAATGGATGATAAATCCTTTAGAGGAACCTTCTAGAAAGACCCTGGGAAAGAACTGGTCCCATTATAAAAGGTCTGTTTGGAGATTAAACCCTGAGAGGTGAATTATCAGACCTCAGCCAGGTTAATCCCAAACGTAATCTTTGCTAAATGATATAATTAATGCAGAGCAAACAGGATTAATGTCTGAAAGAGACACAAGCAGCAATATTTTATCACAATTTATTGACTGATTTCTGTAAAGTATTTAATAAACTGTAATTTCCTGTTCCAAGCTTCCATCAGGGCTGCTGTAATCACTGATTAAACGTTACGCCAGGCTGCTCCTTCCTCTTCCCTCTGATCGCGTCTCTAAACGGGTCCGATTCAGGGAACCCTGGTTCTGATGGACCATTAGAACAATCCCAGCACGCTGATGATGCTGGTCTCTTTATAAGCAGGACAGATGGAGCCGATATTCAAGGTGAGACAGACAGTGGGAAAAGTTCCAAACATTTATTAAAACAAAGAGAACAGAAGCATTGAACCCCAGTGGGCCTCAGCAGATGGCCGCTCACACTGAGCCTGGTTCTGCTGGAGGTTTCTTCCTGTTCAAAGGGAGTTTTTCCTCTCCACTGTCGCTACAAGCATGCTTAGTGTGAGGGATTGCTGAAGAGTCAATGAGTCGATGCAATCAGCTGGTTTTCCTTAGATAGAAAACTGTGAATCAATCTGCCTGGACGATCTGGATCTATAAAGTGACCTGAGATGACAGGGTGTGAATTGGAGCTATAGAAATAAACTTTATAGAATTCAGTGGGAACCAACAGAAGCATTGTTTTGTGTCAGACAGCAGCTCTAAAGCCAGGATCAGCTGCTGCTCTGTAATGATGTCTTTACCCACGCAGGAAACATCCACTTTATCTAACTGCTGTTGATGTTGCTGTTTGTATAACCAATCTGATCCTATAATCTGTGATAAACCCATAATCTGTTCAAACACATGCTGTTTTAGGCCCTGCTCCCTCCCCACGCTGTCTCCGTGGGTCTCCCTCTTTCCGTGGAATGTCACACACGTGGCACAGATTCAGATTCTTTTCACGAACTTTCTCCTCTTGGACAAATCTGAACAAAACCCCTTTCTGTCCCCGATTCCATCTGTCGGCCTGCCATTGGCTCAGAGCCTGTCAGTCAAACCTGCTGAGCTTCTGATTGGCTGAGCGCAGAGACCCGCCTTTCTAGCGGTCTGTGTTTATTCTGGCAGATCTCGCGGCTAAAAGCATCGCGAGGTTTGGACCAGAGGAAACTGATGGACTGAGATTCCTGCGAGAAGAAGCGGATAAAGTAAAAGTTCTGTTCAACCGAACCGAGCGGGTTCTGATCGGGTTCTGAGCGGGAAAACATGGCGTCCAGTCCGCTGCTGTTTCTCGCTGCTTTCTGCTTCCTGAGCTCCGTCAGGGCCGAACAGCGGAGGCTCTCTCCAGGTAAGGCCGCCCTGCGGGCTCCTCTGTCCGGCCTGCAGGAGAACAGTGAGCCGCTGGAGCTCCGGTACCACCGGAAACCTGCTACCAGAACAGTTCTGGTCCGGTTTTAACTGGATAATAAAGCAGTTATACTGGGTCCTGCTGGGTTCTAATCGGTTCTACTGGGTTATACTGGGTTCTGTGACAGATTTCTCCAGTCTGGTTCTGGTTCTGACCCAGGAAAAGGTCCTGAGCAGAACCCGAGGAGACTGGATGGAAGGTTCTGGTTCTGACCTGTTGGGACAGAACCAGCAGAGGAACGGGTCGCTCCAGGGTTCTGGTTCTACTGAACAGAACCAGAACCCTGGAGCCAAGAGGCCCTGTTACCATGGCAACCCGCCTCCTCCTCCTCCAGCTTTTGAGGTTCTGTTGGGTCCAGAAGGTTCCTCCTGATGTTCTGGAGGGCCAGCTGTCAGACCCGGTCCGGTAGCAGAACAGATCTAGAGCAGGTAGAGTGACTCTGTGTGTCTCTGACAGAGAACCTCCTGGTTCTGACGGCTGCCACCGAGGAGACGGACGGCTTCCGCCGCTTCATGAGGACGGCCTCCCAGTTCAACTACACCGTCAAGGTGAGGGAACCAGAACCAGGAACCAGGTTCCGGTTCTGCTGGCGGGGCTAACCGGGTCTCCATGCGGTTCTGGCAGGTTCTGGGTCTGGGGGAGGAGTGGAGAGGAGGAGACGTGGCCCGCACCGTGGGAGGAGGTCAGAAGGTCCGATGGCTGAAGAAGGAGCTGCTGGAGCTGGAGAAGAACCAGGAGCAGCTGGTCATGTTCGTGGACAGGTAACCAGAACCGGGCCTTTGTTCACAGGTAACCAGAACCGGGCCTTTGTTCACAGGTAACCAGAACCGGGCCTTTGTTCACAGGTAACCAGAACCAGACGACCCAGTTCTGCTTCTCTGGGGACTGGGTGGAGGCGGCAGGCTGCGTCCTCCATGGACCCGGTCCACCTGGACTGGATCCTCCACAGTTTAAACATCTCAGATATCAGATTTATGGTCCCACCCTGCAGAGAGATTAGAATCTGAGCTTAACTATCAGCCAAACCCATTTCCACAGTAACAGATTAAAACCTCTAGATAAACCAAACATTACCGCCTCATATCTGA
>NW_015152864.1:27380-28843 GCF_000732505.1 Cyprinodon variegatus | reverse complement strand
AAAAAGAAACTTAAAAAGAACCAAAAAGTCAATTAATGTCAGAACAAGTAGACAATACATGTCTGTTAACATTGGCTCTGTTCGAATTTATGGGCTCCATCCTCCAAGGACGCGTTCTACCTGGACTGGATCCTTCAAAGTCCCCAAACATAAGGAGACCGGAAGAGTTTTGGCTGTGAATTTAAACAGGTCTAGCCTTTGGCAGCTTTCACCGCTGTATGCTCTGTCGTTTAGAAGCCGTGAGAGTAGACACACAAAGGAGAAAAAGATGACTATCAAACTTTTCAAAACTGTTTCTTTTTCATTTTTTTCCCTATTATCTAATTGTAAAGTGAACAAAGACTACACTAATAAGAATACAGAGTGAAATAAAGGTGGAAACGAAATCTAAACAATGTATGAATAAAAAAGTACATCTGCAAAATCTCTTATATTCAACAACAAAAAATACGTAGTTAAGCAAATTGTGCAAAATAGCAACTAAAAAATAAAAATCCTACCAGATTCATAGTCCCCACACTGCAGATAACTTATCCTGAACTTCTAATATTCATCACTGTTTAGCGCCAAGTACCTTTTTCCTCTGATCACAGAGCAGCTGGCTTGCTTTGTCTCGCAATGAATCCAGGGATAAACAAGGATAGAGAGGACACATCGGACCCTTCCTTCAAAACAGGCAAAAAGAAGGAGGCATTTTAAGGCCGCATTATGAGGAGTTTTGGAATCCGACCAGAACTCGGCGCCGTAATCAGCCTTTGAATCTGGCCTTCTGAGGACGCAGCCCATAAATCCGAATAGAGCCATGGTCTGTTTAAACCCCAAGCTGGCAGTGGCAGAACTTTAAAGAATTCTGTATCATTGCTTTTTTAGCCTTCCACAATTAATTACAGGTATAATTATGAAGAAGTATGTCCTTTTGCATTGCAGAGTATTCATTTGTTTTAAAGTTTATGCTGTTTCTGGTGCCTTATTTCCAACCTTAAAGAAAAACACACTTACCTTCATTGCGACTTGATGCCACCTCTCCATGTGTTGGTGATGCCCATTTCATGACATCGCCCAGTAGCCATTGCATTAGAGTTTTACTTTATCTCTAGATATTACTTTAGGAACGCTCAAGTCAAGTCAAGGCCAAAAAACACATTTTAATTAGATTTTCTTTAGCAGGTATAATCAGCAGATAACCTATTTTTGTTTCTTTTTTTTTTCTGCTCTTTCTGTTTATAATTTCTGTGGTGATCAGCTAGTCAACAAGATAGGCAAAAAGAGCAAGATGTGTCCTTTGAGGCTCCTCTTAAAGGGAACATAGAATGATTCTATAGGGTATTTGGTGCTAGTCCTTAAGGTCTTTGAATAGGGTGTGTAACATTGGTTGGGCTGAAAATTGCATATTTGCTGTTTTATGAGCCCTAATGCAAGCCTGGTTAAAAGCCCTAGAATGAAACGACAGGTTTTCTTCCTTT
>NW_015152864.1:24380-27263 GCF_000732505.1 Cyprinodon variegatus | reverse complement strand
CAAGAAATGTCAAGGGGGGAATTTCAAACTTGTCAGGGATTTTGGTCGACTACAGTGCAGCAGAACTGAGCCGTCTGCTCTGGGGCTGGTCCAGAAACCCCGGCGGACGGGGGCAGGGAGTAAGAGGGCGACGGAGCGACCAAACCCGACCTGGTGACGGTAGCCTGGACACGGGCCATACCGGCCCCCAGCCCCCCCTCCTCCGGATGAGGAGGGGCAGCTCATGGCTCTCTGCTGAGATCCGGTCCAGTCAGTGGCCCAGTCGACACTTCACTTCGAATTGACGTCAACTCTGAGCTTCGTTTCAATTCGCCCGTTTTATGGTGGAAGTTTAGAATTGTGAGATTTGCAGAGAAAGGAGGTGTTGATGGGGTTTGAACTTCTCTGTACGTCCATTTTACCCACTGAACTATCATTATTCATCTATGACAATGTAAATTCTGTTTTGCATTCTATGACCCCTTTAACTAAGTTCATATAAAGACAATGACTTATCGTGTCTCTGTTTGGCAGGTGTGTATCATCGAGTGCAAAAGCAACGTTTCTCCTTCTCACTCCTGGGACATCTGCCGTAAAGCACTCACTTCTTCTTCCCTTGACGGTACCATGACAAAAAGATCCCAAGAAGAAGCTGATGTTCTACTTCCTAAAGAAGAAGAGCAAATAGATGGGGGCCTGTTACTGCCCATCGAGTTACAACGATTCAACCATTTCACCCGCGCACTCGACGTTAACGACAGAAGCCTGGTTAGCAAGAGCAGCCAGCTGAGCAGCATCTTGGATTCCCAGAATGATCTGTCACTTGCCAATGAGTATGAAGAAGAGGAGGCCGAGCAAGGAGAGGATGTTGGCGTGGCTGCAAAAGGACAGAGTGATCCAGAGCTTAGCCTCTCCAAGAGGTTTGGTGGCTTCGTCAAAGGAAGGCACGGCTACAGAAGGTTGATGTATCCAGGAAGGTCTTACCAGAAGAGGTATGGGGGCTTCATTGGCATTAGAAAGTCTGCCCGCAAGTGGAACAACCAAAAAAGGTTCAGCGAGTTCCTGAAGCAGTACCTGGGCATGACCACCCGGGCCACTGAGTTCAACAGTGTTTCAGGAGACCTGGCCCAGCAGAATGAAGTTTAAGGGAGCGCACCAATCACCAGATGTGTTTCAGTGATCTACTTTTGTAATGTTTGAACATTTCAGAGTTCATCTGGAAACCTTAAAGTCACATATTTAAATAAAGTACATAAAAAAGGCAAAGCCATTATTTAAGACTCCAATTTTAGACCTAGTTTTACCGAGACATATGAATAGCCTTTTCCTTTTCTCATCCGTTGTCTCTACTGATAAGAAGTCTCAAAACCCCTGGATACTGAAAAGTGTATCATTTAAGTATTTTAGAGGAACACAAAAGAAAATAAAGAATAGAAAAGCTTTTGTTTTCCAAAACCATTTTCCATCTAACCTTCTGTAGACATTCAGACAGATGGAGGAATCATTCCACCATTTGTCAGTCCATCCATCTCCTCCCTCTATTTTTTTTCAGTGTCTGGATAAATTAGTACTTAAACCAATGGCAGGGAAATATACACATTTGTGTCTGAGAAAGTGTGGAACTTTGACATGGAAATTTGTGGAAATCCTGTGTTCAACCCTCCTCTCCACCATTTACTCCCCTCTTGCACAATAAATGTATTTATTGTTTTAGTGGATTGGCTGTTGAAGCTCTTCTTGAGATTTGCCAAAAAAAGAAATATTAAAAAACCTTAAGCTTTGATATTTACTGAAGCTCTAATACAGATTAAAATTTATGTTTGTTTACATTTGTTTTGTACATTTTTATGGATGAAAATTTGAACCCTTTCTTTTTCGAATGTCGCCATCTAGTGGACAAATACTTATAGCAGGTCTCTGTAATTGCTTTTTTTTTTGTTTTTTTTGTTTTCTTACCTATTTTTTCACCCATGTTCTGGTGTTTTGTGATAAGAGCTTTGTCAGATGTGTATCTTTATGTGATTTATGCTGAATAAATTAAAATGTTTGAATCGACACTCATATTTTGTTAGTTGAAATCTCCTTGATAATAGTTATGATACAGATAAATCAAAGTAATTTGACTTTAACGACTCTAGACAGCACCCACCATTCATCACTTATGTTGTGCATTGCTGAGCATATATTTAATGGCCTCTTGTGTTTAATAACTTGTGTGTAAAGATTGTCTCTAAGCTGTACTGATGTAAAATGTTTCCGTTGACCTGGGGGAGTTGGTGTAAATAGCTAAATGAAACATGATAATAAATATAGTTTACTATTTCTTTTGTGGCTTTTCATGCAGCAACTGATTTGGTGTCTTGAAGCATTTTGTTCCTTACATCTATACTGCACTTTATATAGCTATCTAAGAGTGTGCTTTTGCTTTTACAAGTCACATTAGGCTGGGTTACTTTGATTTTCTAACATTTATAACACTATCCTTAGCTGGTACTTACTAACATGGTTAACCATAGTTAAAAGTTTATGAGCAGTAACTGAGTTCTTACTAACTTCTAAAATCTAAATACGAAAGGTGTGTGCAGATAATCAAGATTTTTGCTTGACAAAGCTTGGATTGTTGCATCAGAATTAAAACTTTACAAAATAGCATTTTAGTCATTATTTGTTTTTTAATTATTTTATAGATAGGGTATGAGATGTATAACAAGATATAAGTATAAATAAAAATTATAACCAGTAAAAATCGGATTACAGAAATAAATGTTTAGACATCCAGAATGTTTATTTTAGATAGGAGTAATGTCTTTTCAGATATCTGAAAGTAACGGCCCAATACACATGAATAGGGAAAAGTGACGTCATTTGTCCTAGTAAAAATTACATTTCAGATATCTGAAATGT
>NW_015152864.1:6783-23413 GCF_000732505.1 Cyprinodon variegatus | reverse complement strand
AATTAAACCCTCAAAATGGCCAGAAAAAGAGAAGTTTCATCTGAAATTCGACAGTCTACTCTTGTTCTTAGAAAGGAAGGCTATTCCATGCAAGAAATTGCTAAGAAATTGAAGATTTCCTACAACGGTGTGTACTACTCCCTTCAGAGGACAGCACAAACTAGCTCTAACCAGAGTAGAAAAAGAAGTGGGAGGCCGCGTTGCACAACTGAGCAAGAAGATAAGTACATTAGAGTCTCTAGTTTGAGAAACAGATGCCTCACAGGTCCCCAACTGGCATCTTAATTAAATAGTACCCGCAAAACACCAGTCTCAACATCTACAGTGAAGAGGCGGCTGCGGGATTCTGGGCTTCAGGGCAGAGTGGCAAAGAAAAAGCCATATCTGAGACTGGCCAATAAAAGAAAAAGATTAAGATGGGCAAAGAACACAGACATTGGACAGAGGAAGAGTGGAAAAAAGTGTTGTAAATGGACGAATCCAGGTTTGAGGTGTTTGGATCACAAAGAAGAACGTTTGTGAGACGTAGAACAAATGAAAAGATGCTGGAAGAATGCCTGACGCCATCTGTTAAGCATGGTGGAGGTAAAGTGATGGTCCGGGGTTGCTTTGGTGCTGCTAAGGTGGGAGATTGTACAGGATAAAAGGGATTCTGAATAAGGAAGGCTGTGAATGCAATTGCTGCAAATGGAGGATTCTTTGACGAAAGCAAAGTTTGATGTAAAAAAAAAAATCTTATTTCAAATACAAATCATTATTCCTAACCTTGTCAATGTCTTGACTCTATTTTCTATTCATTTCACAACGTATGGTGGTGAATAAGTGGGACTTTTCAGGAAAACACAAAATTGTTTGGGTGACCCCAAACTTTTGAACGGTAGTGTATATATCTCTTTTAATTAGGTTCTTTATTTATTCGTCTTTGTAAAAATTACCTTATTTATTTATTGTCCATTTTAATCTTTAACTTTATTTATTTATTACTTATAGATTAAGTTGAAGATTATAAGGGACAATAAATAAATAAGGTAATTATTACAAAGGCGAATAATAAAGAGGCTAATTAAGAGATTCATACATTTATGTCTCACTGTATAATTTATTTTCTACCTACATTTATTAGTGTATTGTATTTTTGGGAGCAATTAATTGTACGCTTATTTATTTTTTGAGCATTTATTTATTTCTGTATTTATTCTTAAATATGGCAGAGTTGGTCCTCCACAGAGTCCTACCTCGCGTTCTCGTGAATTGAGAAACGGCTTTTATTTTGAAGTATCACACCGGAAGTAACGCTTTCACTCAAAGTGAACTTGATTTCTGAGGAGACTTTAACTCATATCAGTGCTCATTCTTTGTCTTCTGAGTTGTCCCACTACCACAACACCCGGATTTGGTTGATCGAGTGAGTTTAAGGTAGTAGTGAACAGGTTATTATCTCACACACGGGTTTTCACTCCTTCAGTTGAGCTAGTGTATAAAGAAAGTAGTGAACGTTAGCTAACCTCTGCTAACAGCTACGCAGTGTACCCTGATGCTAACTTTGCCCAGCGTCTATAAATTGTCACAATGTCAGAGCGGTTTTCCTTTAGCTTAAAAAGCCGAAGCTTAATTCAGGTTGTTTGCCTCTAAGCTAATCTCTCAGAATAAATGAAAGGTTTTAAAAGTATGGTCAGCTAAAGCTAGCGCTCCGGCTAAAGGTGAGCTTCAGAGTTGTTTTGAATCATGTAACTCAGGGACTTTTCACCTTGCAGCTCCTCTAAGACTCCTGCTGCTCTTTAAAGGTGGACCATCAAGCTTTTAGCATGAAAACCTGTTAGTTAGAAAGATTATAACTGTGTAACACCTGGTACTGTTGTTGAATTAGCATCTAAGCTTTAAGGGGGGGGGAGTCCAGTTATTTTCATTTCATTTGACCAAACCTTCCTAATTCAATTCAAATCAGTTTATTTGTATTGCACTAATTCACAACACCTGTTATCTTAAGGCACTTTACAGTTCACCAGATCATCCAGTCAGATTAATTCAAAAGTTTTCTATCTAAGGAAAACCAGTTGATTGCATCAACTCATTGACTAGAAGGCAATCCCTCACACTAAGCATGCTTGTAGTGACAGTGGAGAGGAAAAACTCCCGTTTAACAGGAAGAAACCTCCAGCAGAACCAGGCTCAGTGTGAGCGGCCATCTGCTGAGGCCGACTGGGGTTCAAGGAGACAGAGCAGACATAGAAAAAGCAGCTGTAAAAGGCGGCCCCATCCAGGAAACACAGCAAGGCAGACGAGCTCCGAGCCAACTCCCATGTCAGAGGATGAAGAGAGAACATCCAGCCAGTCACAATCAGAGAAACAGGACTACAGTGGAAAAACAGGCCGATATCCAACATCTATAAACAAAGGTGTTGATGGCAGCAGCACAGCTGATATTTCTCTCCAGGATGGAGTCACAGCCAAACAGGAACAGAACAGATGAAGCTACTATGAGAAAAAGCAGAGAGAGCAGAACGTTAGAGATTGAACTAACAGATTCTGCAGAGTGGGAGAATAGAGATTGAATGATGAAGTAGGGGTCCCTATGTGCTCCAGCAGTCTAAGCCTATAGCAGCATAACTATAGAGCTATCTCAGGTTAATGAGGTTCTGTGTTTGTGCCCAGCAGAAAACACAGCCATGTGCAGCTGTGTGCGGAGCTCCAGGGCAATGGCTCCTGCACTGCTTCCCAGGCTGCTGCTCCCTCAGACGGGGATCAGACTGGCTGGCAGGGGGCTCTGGACCTCTCCCCAATGCCTGGCTGTCAGCGGGGACAACCAGCTCCCTCCTCTGCCGAGCCAGGCCCGGGTTGTAATCTGTGGAGGAGGTATTGTTGGGACGTCAGTGGCCTACCACCTGGCTAAACTGGGCTGGAAGGATGTAGTTCTGCTTGAGCAGGGCAGGTAAGAAAATAAACTTTTAATATTCTGGATTATTATTGTTAAAGATTACACTTGGATGCTTTTAACTTCTGTTATTCCATTAGACTTGCTGTCTCCAAACTCATTTCCCTCTATAAATAAAGATTGTTATATTAATTTTTTGTTTTAATGCTGTTTTCTTTTTTGCATCCCACCAAGGCTTGGTGCAGGAACAACTAGACTGTGTGCAGGCATTCTGAGCATGGCTAAACCTATTTCCATTGAGTCTCAGATGGCCAACTACTCCAGCAGCCTTTATCAGCAGCTAGAGGGGGAGACTGGTGTCAAAACAGGTTAGATTCTTTCATACCGTAAATCCTCTAATATAGGACGGGGCCTTTATTTCACTCAGGAGCATCTTGGTCCAGGTCATTTTTGGAAGGAGGCCAGAATTAGAGGCAGACCTCTATTTCTATTTGATTAAAACAGACTACAAGTGGAATAAATAAAAACGAGATTTTGTGTCTCTTTGAACTATTAAATAGTAGGTTCATTTATAGAAAAAGTTTACAGGCATTAAAGTACTTCGGCCCAAGGCCAGATTTCCGTCTCTTAGCAATTGCCTGTGGGTAAAAAAAAAAAAACCTCAAAAATAAATGGACGGTAAATTAAAAAAGAAAATCGAAATCCCTCCTGCATTTGTCAGCCAATGGGGGCAAAGGGGGGCTCTGAAACTAACAGTATTAGCCAATCAGAAGAAGAGGGGAGCGGGTCTAAGTAAAGCGTGTACCTCCTCCTCTCGTTTCTTGCCTCAAGTCGGCAGATTGATGCTATTTATTTGCCATTTATACATAATCCACCCGGAAAAAGAACATCCTCCACTATCCCTTTAGTTATCAACTAACTGAGACATTTAAGACATTTTTTTACACCTATCTTCCTTTTCTGTGTCTGAACTAGAATTTTAATCGGGTACTGGTAATTTAATGGATCAAGGACACTCATTAAGGAATGCAAAACCAATCTACAACAGTGTCACTTTGTCAGTAAAAAGAGTTCACCTTTAGATCACAGGTCAGGTGGGAAGTAAGAGAAAGTCCTGCTTCAAGTTTACGACATTGGAGAAAAACGGCACAAATATAGAGAAGGAGCTGTGAACAGAAGAGGCCAGATAGGTAATATTTGGCCTAAAGGTGTAAAACCCCAAGAAAAACAGGGTAGTGATGGAGTCATGCTGCGGGGATGCTTTTGTTTACAAGCACAAAGAGGCTGCTTTAGCTACAAGTGTAACTAAACAGACAAGGTTTTGCTTATTCATTTGTTCAATCCAGTTGGGAATCTTTGGCAGGACTCAGATTTCTGTGCCGCTGCTCTCCACCCAAACTGTCTAAGCTGGAACAGAATAGAATAGGCAGACGTTTTAGTGCTCTGATGAGAACAAATTTAAAGTATCAAAATGTTAAAATAAAAACGGCTTAAGGTGTGTGAAGACTTACCAGGTTCTGCATGTCCACATTATTGGTTGGGGTGCCTCATTTTGAGCTCTTATGACTTAATGCTTGTCCTTTGGCTTTATTATTATTTTTTTCTCAGGTTATGTGAAGACAGGTTCTTTGTGTTTGGCACAGAATCAAGATCGCTTCATTTCACTGAAACGTTTGGCAACTAGACTCAGGTAAGACAGTTGATTGAACTCCTTGGTGTCGACAGCTGCGGGGATTTTAGGGGTGTCATTATTAAAAAATAAAATAATAATGTATGATCTATTCACAGAGTGTTGGGGATCAGCTGTAATATCATTAAACCTAAAGAGATAGCTAAACTCCACCCTCTAGTTAATATTCATGACCTGGTGGGGGCGCTCCATCTCCCAGATGATGCTGTGGTGTCCTCTCCTGATGTCAACCACGCGCTGGCTGTAGCTGCTGCGCGACAAGGTAACATCAGGTCGCCGATAGCTAAGACACCGATAGCATCTCTCTCCTTTCTTCACTCCGTTTATTTCCCTCCCATCCAGGGGTTCAGATTCTGGAGCGTACCACGGTTCAGCAGGTGGTGGTGGAGAAGGGCCACGTCACGGCGGTGGAAACTGATCGCGGCTCCATTGAATGTGATTATTTTGTCAACTGTGCCGGCCAGGTAATGCTCGGATCTGTTATCCGAATGCTGACTCATCAGTGTGCCTGGATCTGAACTTAACTGGGTCAGTCGTGTTTTTCACATGCTTCCTCTTTGCATGTGTCTCCTCCCTAGTGGGCCTATGAGCTGGGTCAGGCCAGCGAGGTGAAGGTGTCGGTTCCCCTCCACGGCTGCGAGCACTTCTACCTCCTCACCAAACCTCCACAGGAGCCACTTTCCCCCCACAATCCAGGTCTCACTAGCCAAAGACGCCATTCACTTCTTTTTGCAGCAGTTTCTGATGCTTTTCCAAAATACATTTCTGCCTCTACTTTTAATTAATATAATGCACAAATATGAGACACTGATCTGACGAATTGGACCAATAGAGTTTAAACGCCCTGAGAAATGGGCTGGTGACGGGAAGCAGGTGATTTTTATTTTCACCTTCCAGGTGGAAACACAGAAATGTGCTGTCAGGTCGCTCTTAAAGGTGTGGCGTCTGTTACAGCAGGAAGTAGACTCAAATGTCACCATCTAAAACATGACTGATGTGTTTTAAAAACTAAACCTGCATGATATTCTGTTTATATACATTCTCATGGGAAAATCAAAGTTTGCATCGTTCACATAGCAACACTTTGCATGATGCCAAAGCAACATGAAGCATAGATCTGATAATAATGTGGTATCGGTTCAAATATTGAATAAAATTGTAAATTAAGGACTGGTAGAAACGGGCCCCATTCATAAGGACATATCTATTCAATCTATTTCTATGTTAAACTAAAGTTACATTTAAAAATCTCTTGGAAAGCAGAAAGGTTTCCCCCTTTTTTGAGCATTCGTCTTTCATTCAGTCAGTTTATATCCGCACAGTCGCATATTTCTTTACAAGAGGGAATTTGTTCTGTTAACACGATTAACCCGTTTTCAATAACAAGCCTAATCTTCACTTCATATAGGAAAGATGATTTTGTGAAAGCCATTTTGTACCATGATGGCCTCCGTGTTGGTGGAGGGGGAGAAGCGGTGCGAGAGAGGTCATTTCTCTGCATTCTGACCATTAGATGTCGCTGAAAATTACACACTGTAGCTTTAAAGTGCCAATAATATCATTCCATTCTATTAGTAATTTCTGATGGCCTAAATAGGTTTACATAGGCACAGAATCTGCTCCACAATGCCTCCTTTGAACACAGATCATCAATTTGCACCTTACTTTCAGATGTACTAAAATGATGCAAAGACTTTAGACCTGGAAAATCGCTTTGCATGTGGCAAATTATTACATTTTCATATCCTCCACCCATGAATTTGCACTTTTTACTTCATTAGAATGTTTTTATGCATATGGATAAACACACACACACAAAAAAAAAAGAGTGCTGACAGTGTCTGCTAAATTACAAATGCAAATAATTTAGCACGTTCTTCAAAGATCCACTCTGCATATAAAAGACATGTTTGCAACTGTTTTAAGACTTGTAGACCTAAAGTTCAAGCCCTTTGTTGAATTGGTGAAGGAGTGAGTCGACATAGAGCAGGCTTCACCAGGAAGGCTGATTGCTTTACAGGGAAGTACCTGCTTTCTATTTTAGCCTCTTTTATTGAAAATACTTTATTTGGAAATGCAGATAGCCTTTTAGAGGCCACCAGATTACTATTAAGGTTGTATCTTCAAGGAAATACATAAAGGTGCTGCTGTAGTATGCGCATTGCCAGTTTAAGATACTAAAGACTGATCCTAATTTAGCACTGAGAGAGAACAGTATGAGCGATTAGAAAACCTGAGGTTGGAAACCTTAAATCTACTTGATTGTGTGTTCTTTTGGGTCCCTGAGCAAGACCCTTAACCCCACACTGCTCCCCGGGCGCCGCACAATGGCAGCCCACTGCTCCCCAAGGGGATGGGTTAAATGCAGAGTTCATTTCATTTCATTGCTTTGTACTTATGACAGTGTAATGACGATAAAGTTTAATTCTATTCTATTTATTAAGTAGGACTTGTGGGTTGAATTTCTCTAGTTATAATCGATATGGATGGGAGGATGTACGCACGGCCGTGGCAAGGAGGCCTTTTGTCTGGAGGCTTCGAGAAGAACCCTAAACCCATCTTCACCGAGGGCCGCAACCAGCTGGAGATCCAGAACATGCAGGAGGACTGGGATCACTTTGGTAAGGAGAGACTGCCTTTCTCTGCTACTTTATCACATGCCTTATTTATATAATGTGTTAGGAGTGGAGGTAGGGGGGTGGGGGGTAATGCAGGTAACAGACAGCGGCGCGGCAGCGGACCCTCCGGTTCCAACCTGATTTAAAACATTGATCAATTACCGCATGTTGTCCGATAGCAGTGTCTAACTTCATTCGTGCTGCTTCTCCTGTTAATACGGTAAACCCCTCCAGAGCGTCCGGCATCAGGCTGTACAAATTAGCCAATGAGCTGCTGTCAGTCTGGGCTGCTGCTGTTAAATACTATGCACGAGAACGCTGGGACCCTTTTTCTACCTGGATCTCCGCTCTTTTTGGCCCTCATGTCCCTCCGTCGTCGGACTAAATCGTATCCAAACCCACAGTGTGTAGCATAGATCACGCTTCAATATTGAGCATAACTTAAAAATGTCTGTGTCAAGCTCACTGTGGCACAATGCTGTAAGAGTATAACCAGGAAGCGAGGTAGGAGGGCAAAATAGGTTTAGCGCCACCGCAGCACGGGATGGAGAATTACGCCCAGGAGCAAAATGGATAAAAATAGACCGGAGGAAAAAAAACACATAAATTGATTATCTTGCGGACGTGTTGATGCATCGGATCGTCGGCTGTTGGATCGATGCATCGATACAAAACGATTATTATTTACACCCCTATTAAATACTTTTAGACACAGCAGGCAAACCTGTGGCAAGCCGGGCGATGGGAAAGAAGGAGAAAATGATGAGAAAAAGAGAGCAGAGAAAGTGTGGACTGCTGGAAGAACTCTGGTGAACTGCTGACAGAAAAGTGAAATGGTGCTCAAAGATGACCCTGCACATTTAGAGGATGTTTGGCTCAACCTGCTGCTGTGAAGCAGGATTCTCCACCATGAACAGAATCAAAAATAAATTTGGATCCAGGCTCAAAATGAGCTCTACTTAAAAAAAACACTTTAGATTTTAAAATGCAAAAAAAATTCTATTTTTTTTATTTTTTTATTTAAAAGGTCAATATACAACATTTTATTCAATTAGGTTTATTTCTATAGCGCCGATTCACAACAGCTGTCATCTCAAGGCACTTTGCAGTTCAGCAGATCATCCAGTCACATTGATTTAAAGTTTTAAATTTAAGCAAAACCAGCTGATTGCATCGACTCATTGACTGAAAGACAATCCCTCACACTAAGCATGCTTGTAGCGACAGTGGAGAGGAAAAACTCCCGTGTGAGCGGTCATCTGCCGAGGTTGACTGGGGTTTAAGGAGACAGAAGCAGAGATACAAAAGGTAACTGTGAACCAGCTCCACAGGCGGCCCCGTCCAGGAAACACTCAGCCAGGCAGACGAGCTCCGAGCAGCTCCCATGTCAGAGGATGAAGAGAGCACATCCAGCCAGTCACAGTCAGAGAAACAGGACTACACTGAAAAACAGGCCAAGCTCCAACATCTATAAACAAAGTTGTTGATGGAAGCAGCACAGTTGATATTTCTCTCCAAACAGGAACAGACCACATGGAGGCATAAAAAAACCTAATTTTATTTCAGTGTTAAATTCTGTTTAAAGTAACAGATTATTATTGAAAATGTCACCGGACCTTTACTGGTTGGTGATCTATTTTATTCGGACCCCGCTGATTTTTAATTGGTTACCCCTGCTTTAGACTCATCAACATTAATAAAAGATGTCTGTATTTACTTTTACTGTAATGTGTTTTTAGCAAAACACCTTCAATCTGCACCATTTTAGAAGTTCTGCGGATTTATTGTTTTTTTTTTTATCTGTATAGTTGTGATGAAAATCTTGTAGTCTTTAATATCATGCTGCACTCTTAATAGAAAAGTTCAAAACTGGAGGAGGGTCTGTCCGCTGGAAAGGCTTTGTACAGGTTGAGGTTATTTATGTTTAAGAAAACGTAACAATTTGGATTATTTGAAGAGGGAATTATCTGGATCCAGGCGTGCAGGAAAGCTGGCTTTAAAGGAGTCCTCTCTGGCGGCTGTAATGTGTTTCCGTATGTTTTTTTTTTTCAGAGCCGATGCTCAGCGCTCTGCTGAGGAGGATGCCGAACCTGGAGTCAGCAGAGATCCATCAGTTGGTCAACTGTCCGGAGTCCTTCACACCCGACATGCGCTGTCTGATGGGGGAAACGCCTGGTGTTTCTGGTTACTACGTGCTGGCAGGGATGAACTCCTCGGGTCTGGCCTTCGCCGGAGGAGCTGGGAAGTAAGCAGAAAATCTACAATAACTCGGTTCACCAGAGAAAGCCTTGCACTGAATGTGAAAGAAGAGTTTAGAATGCGCTGTGAGGTTGATGCTCTGATCGATTGTTGAGGGAAGCTTAAACAGCCTCCTCCTGCCGTGTGCTCTCCATGCAGGTACCTGGCAGAGTGGATGACCTACGGCTACCCCACCGCCAACGTCTGGCCTCTGGACATCAAGCGCTTCGGAAACCTGCAAAGCAGCAGAACCTTCCTGCGACACAGAGTGATGGAAGTCATGCGTGAGTAATGACACTAAGGATTTCTTTCTAATAAAGGTCAGAGCCTCAACAGGTCATTCATTCAACTCCACTTTCTGCTTCAGTTTGTGAGTTTATAGACAATGGGATGGAACTGATGTATTGATATATTCTAGTATTTTCTAGTTCTGGGTTTTAATCCTTCCATCATTTCACCTTCAATTCTCTCCCTTGCAGTTTTTGTTCATAGCTAATTCTTTATGATTAGTCTGACTGCTGGATGCTCTAAATCTGATAATTTGATCAGATTTAGGAGAGAGTCGACATGGAGGCTGAATGTTTTACAGCGAATTAGCTGCTCTCTGCTTTTGATTTCAGCCTCTTTTGTTGAAAATACTGGATTTTGAAATGCCGATAGCCTTTTTGAAGCCACCAGGTTACTGTAAGGCTTGCATTTGATGCTACGTTCACACCTAAAGCAGCAGGAGCAGCAAACACGCGCGTGCTGCTTCATTTTTGATGGTTGTACAAGTTTTGTTCTGACGCGCTCTAGCCGTGCGGTCAAAAAGTGGGTCTTATGCGCGTTGGGCGGAGCTACTCTGTCCTTACTTTGCCTGGAACAATAGCAGCTATATTTGCTGTGATCAGTGGGTAAAACGTAGTTTTATTCTATTTTGAAGTGAGAAAGTCCACCTGAAAACATCTTCAGTGCAGTCAGTTCATCCAGATTACCGTCCTGCCTTTAAATATTATTTCTCTGTGGGAGCCGCTTAGACCCCTGTACACCGGCGGTGTGCTGTCAGTAGAAATCCCATTCAACAGCAGCCTCTGACCCGGTCACCTCCTCGCGGTTTGCCGCAGCGGCTGGAAGGTGTTTTTGTATGCAATCCAAAATGCAGGCACCAGGATAATTTAAGCGAACATGCTTTTCAGTCAGATTTCGGTGTTTTAAGTTAATTTAGCACTTAGAGCATCGCGTGCGTCAGATGCTCCGAAACTCATGCCCTGCTGCTCCTGCTGCTCTAGACGCGCTGCGGGACCTTTGCTGCGCCGTGATGCACGTTAACCATTGACTTTGCATGTAAACTAGCTGCTCTGATGCTTTAGGTGTGAACGTAGCATTAGAGGGAATGCATAAAGGGGCTGCTATAGTATGCTCACTGCCATTTTAAGATGCTAAAGGGTGATCCTAATTGAAGCACTGAGAGAGAACAGTATGAGCGATTAGAAAACCTGAGTTTGGAAACCTTAAATCTAATTGAATGTGTTGTTTTAAGTCAAGGTTGGTTAGAGGGGGAGTGGCGGCCTAACTTAGGGCATAGAGCTTGGAATCAACAGGTTATGAGTTCAAGCCCCACTCCCACAGCCTGCCACTATGGGTACTAACGATATATTAATCGTTTAGTTTGTGAATATTCTACAAAACTGGTTGAATAATAAGTTTAGAACTCTGGAAAAGCCTTACACAACTTTCTCTCTATGCCCCGGTGCTTTATCTTTTCGTTAACCTGTGCTTTACTGCGGTTTGTTTGTCTCTATTTAGCGCTGCTGTATGAGCTGAAGGTTCCTCGCTGGGACTTCCAGACCGGCCGGCAGCTGAGGACGAGTCCCCTCTATGACCGCTTGGACACCCAAGGGGCGCGCTGGATGGAAAAACATGGCTTTGAAAGACCCAAATACTTTGTTCCACCAGGAAAAGGTACAAACACTACTCAGCATCAACATTAAACCTTCAGGAGTCACTGTAAGGTTCAGGTGGAAGGACGCTCCTGAGGGAAGCAACAGGAAGTCAATAGTTTGACTTCTGAGAATTTTTCTGCATTAACTGACTCTTATAAGCTCTACCAAGAAAAGGATTTTATGGAAACCTTTCGTTTATTTAACATCACAGCTTTAAACAACAAGAGTTTGAGTTTATAAAGTACAGTTTATCTTTGCTTTTTGTTTGTTTTTCTGGTAGATCTGCTTTCCCTGGATCAGAGTAAGACCTTTTATAAGCCAGACTGGTTCGATATTGTTGGAGCAGAAGTGAAATGCTGCAAAGAGGCCGTCTGTGTCATCGACATGTCCTCCTTCACCAAGTTCGAGCTCACTGTGAGTCTCAGCAGCTTTTATAGTCGCCCACAGATCAGTTAGAGGAAAAAGTAGAGTCTCTTTTCTATTCGCAGCTCCTGATTGTTTAACAGTTTTTAAACATCATCTTTATCATCATTGCACTGATCTGCATCCCAGTAAAACACTACAAGGGGCAGCTGGTCTCTAATATAACAACCTAACAAGGTCAGGTTTCTGATTTGTTCAGCTATGTTACTGTTAATCTTTACTTAATCATAACAAAACACCCACACACCTGCCTCTTCTGATGCCACATAAAGCAATTTATTAGAATGTTTTCTCATCGTATTGCTTGTTTTTAATTAACCTCCTCCTTCAAAGCTGCTTACTTCTATTCTCTACGGCTAAAGTTAAATATTTAATACAACACTGCATGATTTCCAGGGAAATTTGGCCCCAATCAAACTCATAAAGTTGATCTGTGAACAGAACCGAGAGCAATTGATATCACCAGATTTCATTTTCAATCCCTTTGACCAATCAGGTCAGTGTGTTTATGTGAAGCTATAAAGAGTCCCAGGACATTGTTTTCTACAGAGCTACTGTTTTAATAACATAATACAAGACAGAAAATCATTTTAGGCCGGCAGCTGTTCCCAGAATGCACCTGTAGAGAAGCCTGCACCATCCTGGCAGAAACAGGAGATGATGGTCCGTTCGTGTAAAGCAGGGGTCTGCAACATTTACAATCCAAAGAGTCCAGCAAAGTAAAAGTCATTTAGAGCTGCATATATTATATAACCTGTTAATAAAACACAACTTTTTTTTATACCTGCAATAGGAAATCTGTTTCCATTTTTTTTTTCACCTTTTAGAATAATGAAAATATGAAAATCTGTATAAAGGTAAAGCAGGAATTTTCTTCTGTAGGATATCACTTGATGTAAAAACGTAAAAAACTAAAACAGAATTAGCATATTAATGTCAAGAAAGAAAAAAAAGATGTAAACACATCTTTGGATCATTTAGTTTAATTCTGTTCTAAAAATGTAAATATTCTTTAAAAACCCACTAACGTTTCTAAGGCTAATATATTATTATACATTTGTTTAATTTTAATATTACTTTTAGTTACTGTTAAGGGCCCTTGTAGGGGTTCCAAAGAGCCCCTTCCGGCTCCGGAGCTGCAGGTTGCAGACCCCTGGGCTAATAAAAGATGAGATAGCATTCTGGTGGTGATGTCAAATCATATTATTAATTAAAGATAAGCCAGTAGGATTAATGATGTTATAATAAGCCCATGTAACAAAACCAGAAACAGATTTGGAGCTTTTAAAGTCTGATCATCATCGTTTGGTTCAGCCTGACCATCCACAGCAGCATCCATCACATGTTACAGCCCAAATGCTTCAGCATCAGATCTGTCTAAAAGCACCACTAGTGTTTGCTAACTCTGGTCGGTTTAATACCTAAATCCTTTGGTGGAAGGATTTAGGTTTTCCTGGGAGAACTGATGCTATAACCTCTCCTTCCGTCCTACCGTCTCAGTCTACAGGGGAGCAGGCTTTGGAGCTGCTGCAGTATCTGTGTGCCAACGACCTGGACGTCCCGGTCGGACACATCGTTCACACCGGCATGCTGAATGAGAGAGGAGGCTATGAGAACGACTGCAGCGTGGTGCGCATCAGCAAGAACAGGTTGGAGCTGGTTAAGGAAGGAGGGACGCTGCAGACATGTGGTCAAGTTTACTTAGAAGTAGATTTTAAAATAAGTTTTTTTTTTTCTTCAGTTTCTTCATCATCTCTCCGACTGACCAGCAGGTCCACTGCTGGTCTTGGATAAAGAAGCACATGCCCAATGACCCACACCTCCACCTAGAGGATGTGAGCTGGAAGTACACCGGTGAGCAGAGGCTGGATGGACAGCTTCCCCCTTAGCCTCTAATGCTACGTTCACACTTAAAGCAGCAGAAGCAGCTAGTTTACATGCAAAGTGAATGGTTGGTGCGCATCTATGCACAGCAAACGGTCCCGCAGTGCGTCTGAGCATCTGACAAGCGCAATGCACTTCAGAAGCAGCAGCTGCTGCAGTTGGAAAAGTTTAACTTTTGCTGCTCGACGCGCCACATCAATCAATCAGAGGAGCTGATCTGGAGCCAGCAGGGAGACAGCCACAGTTCTGCTTCTGCAGATCGCTGTGATCACTCCTCTGAGACAGTTTGTTAATGCCTAGAGTTTAACCTTTATTAAAGCACCTGCTGGTAAAATATGTTAAATTTAATAATTCTGGTGCCTGCAGTTTGGATTATGTACGTGAAAAATGCCTTCCAGGCGAAGAGGCGACTGGGACAGAGACTGCTGCCCGTGTACGGGGGTCTGAGCGGCTCCGACAGAAACAATATTTGAAACCATGATCGTAATCTGGATAAACTGACTGCACTGATGTAGTTTTCAGGTGGACTTTCTCACTTAAAATTATATTGAAATACTTTTTTACCCACCGATCACAGCATATAGAGCTGCCTTTGTTACAGGCAAAGAAAGGATAGGGTAGCTCCGCCCAATGCGCATTAGACCCATTTTTACACCGCACAGCTAGAGCAGCAAAGATGCTTCAGCCGCGTGTCAGAATTAAACTTGTACAAGCATCAAAAATGAAGCAGCACGCTGTTTTTTGCTCCCTCTGCTGCTTTAGTGTGAACGTAGCATTAAAGACCTTATCTAATGATTGACTCGCTTCTCTTTTAAACCTAGCTTTGAATCTGATTGGTCCACGAGCGATGGATGTCCTGGCTGAGCTCTCCTACGTCTCCATGACACCAGAGCACTTCCCCTCCATGTTCTGTAAGGTGAGGAAGAGGAGCCGACTGGCTTTGTTTTGAGCTTCGTTCTCGCCCTCATGTTTGCTCTGTTTGTGTTTGCAGGAAATGAGTGTGGGCTATGCCAACGGGATCAGAGTGATGAGCATGACTCATACCGGAGAACCAGGTTTCATGCTCTACATCCCTATAGAGGTGCAAACATGACAGGATGTTTAACAGGAGAAATGTTCCACTTTTAGTGACGAAGTTGAATCATTTACCTTTTCTCTGTACAATGATTTTCACTATAAGTAACTGGAAAAGAGTTTTAACAACCGAAAAATTCACAATCTGAATTAATATCTGGATTTTCTATAATCCACATCATAATCAGGCTCATTTTATAAATGCCTTCCTTTAACTTGCATTTTATGCACATTCACCAGTTTTTTTATGTTGTTTTTAGGTTTGAAAATACCACCTCCCCTACTTGTCATTATTGCTAAAATAGCTCAAAGTTGGTGTCATTTGACTCAGTATTTCCCTTATTAAAGGGTCCAAGTCCAGTGGATTATGATAGAATAAGGCTATAGGCTCCAAGTGACCGTCCTGATAGGGTTTAGTGTATTTTGAGCCTAAACAGAATCCCAGGACCCGGTGTAATGAGTTGACATAAACAGACATGCCGCCATCTACTGGCAGCTGCACTGAACTACCAGAAAGTCACAAGGTTCCAACCAATGATCTTAAACTTGCATTAAACTAGTTATTAAAGAACAGGACTCGCGTTAAGCTTCTACAGACTGACCTACACTTATGCATTGTCCATAAATCTGGTTCTGAGGCCAGAAATAAAGGAGATGTAGGACCACCTACCTTGTTAGATTGGTTTGATATCCTCATAAAAGCAGTAGGATAGCTTTATGTCAGCTTCTGATTGACGTAACATCTTCGTATGATGCTTTATAGTAAAGATTTAGAGTTTAAAAATGTTTAAGGGCCTAGCGGCTGATGTTGGTGTATTCATCTTTCCTTCAGTACGCGCTGCACGTGTACAATGAGGTGATGTCAGTGGGGCAGAAGTATGGCATCCGTAATGCAGGGTACTACGCACTGAGGAGCCTTCGCATCGAGAAATTCTTCGCCTTCTGGGGTCAGGACCTCGACACCTTCACCACACCGCTAGAGTGCGGACGAGAGTTCAGGGTCAAGTTCGACAAGGTCAGTTTGGTCGCAGCCTTTATCTGCTCTCCGACCAACAGGTTTAGAGAAAACCCCCAAACTTCCTGATTGTTTTCTCTATCTGATCTTTGGTCCCACCTGCCTTTCTCATCTGTAGGACACTAACTTCCTTGGCCGCGAGGCGTTGCTCCAGCAGCGTCAGGAGGGAGTGTTCCGCCGGTTCGTAATGCTCGTCCTGGAAGACCACGACACGGAGCTGGACCTGTGGCCGTGGTGGGGCGAGCCCGTTTACCGCAGCGGTCAGCTGGCTGGAACAACCACCAGCAGCGCCTACAGCTACACTCTGGAGCGCCACGTCTGCCTGGGCTTTGTGTCTCCGCCCCCAGGCCCAGAGGGCCTCCCCACGCCCATCACCCCCGACTTCATCAACCGTGGCGATTACGAGGTAGACATAGCGGGACAGCGCTACCGAGCCAAAGCAAAGCTCTACCCCTTCAGCTCCCTCTTCGCCCAACAGAAACGGCGCAAGGAGGACATGGAGCTCAGCAACTTCCAGGGAAAGTGAGGCAGCGGTGGGATCAGTTTCCTCCGACACTCCTTAGATCATATCCACTCCAGATCCCACCCAGTGCCAATGTCTGCTCCATTTCTGCCACCATACGATGGGCTGGCTGTACAAGCACTCCCCGTTAACCCTCTAATATTTAAATTTCATGTTTCATCCTCTGCTTTTAAAGTGCAATATTTAAGAACCTATTGCTTGAATTCTCATAATAATAAAACCCAGTTTGTTTTTCCCACCATGTGCAGATCCTGACTGCAGTGCTGCTGCAGTCATTTGCCTTTCTCAAGGCAAGATCAACACTAGCTGTTGCAGACTATATTCACTGACCTTTAACCCGTCCTGAAGGAGTTTATATACCGACAGCTTCA
>NW_015152864.1:0-5908 GCF_000732505.1 Cyprinodon variegatus | reverse complement strand
ATAACAAAAGCAATTTATTAGCATAATACAAGTTAGCAGGCATCACATCCTCCTGGCTTTACGTGGGCGGCATCCGTTGTGCGGCACGGGGGTGTTGTCGGTGATCGATACCACCTGCAGGCCGCCCATCGTCAGGCCTTTGATTGCAGACTGCACAACAGACAGGAACACAGTCAGTCATTAAGGTAGCTGGAGGGAACCCATCAGGCTCTGCTTGCTTTAATTACTCCCATCGTGAAAGAAGACCCTACATTTATTTCAGCCCTACTCAGTTTTCCATTAAAGGGGTGATAGAATGATTCTACAGGGTATTTGGTCCTTAAGGTCTCTTAATAGGGTGTGTAACATTGGTTGGGCTGAAAATGGCATATTAGCTGTTCTATGGGCCCTAATCCTAGCCTGGTTAAAAGCCCTAGAATGAAACGACAGGTTTTCTTCCTTTTATGGTACGATCATGAATATCTAGATGAGCTGTGCGCTGATTGGTTGGTTTACAACGAGCAAAGCTGCTGAGAAAAAAACGCATCATAGCAACAAGCACTCACTCACTGAAACATCAAATTGGTGATATGGTAGGGTGACCAGACGTCCTCTTTTACCTGGACATGTCCTACTTTTCATACCTAAAAAAATGTCCGGGGGGAATTTCAAAATCGTCCGAGATTTTGGTCGACTACAGTTCAGCATGTAATTGAAACAGGGAGCCAGCAAGGGACGGAGTGACCGAACCCGACCCGGTGACAGTAGCCTGGACACCGGCGGCCCCTTGCTTCCCTCGGCTCGCATTACCGGCCTCCAGCCCCACTCCTCCGGCTGAGGACAGGCAGCTCATGGCTCTCTGCTGAGGTCCGGTCCAGTCAGCTGCCAGCAGTCGGGGTGTCACAAAAGTACAGGCCAGAACCAGGCAACATCCCTGAATTGACATCAACTCGGTGCTTCGTTTTGATTCGTCTGTTTTATGGTGGAAGTTCGGAATTGTGAGATTTGTAGAGAAAGGAGGTGACGATGGGGTTTGAACTTCTCTGTACGTCCATTTCACCCACTGAACTATTGTTATTGATCTATAACAATGTAAACCCGGTTTTGCATTCTATGACCCCTTTAACTAATAATTGTTATCTGTAAACCTAATTTATTTTCTTGCTGATTTTGACCATAGGGTGCAAGTTTGCAGTTATTAAAGAAATCAACACACTTTTCTAATAAAAAGTACCAAGTATAATCTTAAGACCCGTTTAGATGAGACCTTGGAATCAGACCTAATGATCAGTGCATAATTGTGAGGTGGAAGGAAAATGATCATCTTCGTTGAAAGAAAGCCAAAAGAAGCCTGTTTTTTTTAAATGCGGCTCAGAAAATGAGCCACAATGTCTGCAGCTTTAATAGTTGGTGCAACATTTCACTTTTTCACTTCTCACTACACAAGTGCCATTCAACAATGGCAGTCATTTTCCCATCATTTATTGATAGCGGTGATGTTTATGAGCTAAATCAAAGGAGGTCTCCAGATGTTTACGTTTGCGGACCCTTACTAGTAGGAGCTACTTTACCTTTGGGATTGGTCTGCGTAGTTACTATTTTTTCTAGGTACAGGGTAAGGAGGGGCGTGGAAATATGATCCTTTCGCCTCGTAGACCTTGTGGAAACGTTAAACATAGACCAAGCTTAACTCCCAGCATACTTGGTACTAATATTCAAGAAAAATGCATTGACTATCCTTTTCCCTTCTTCCCCTTTAGTTAGACATTATTTTGTGTGTAGGCATCAGGTATATTATTAGTACCAGCATCAAAACTTGTAATAATAAATAAAACAATGGAGGAACTGCTTACCAGACGTCCAGGGCCAAGACCTTTGACCACAACCCGAACGAACGTAACTCCCTTTGCTGTTGCTTTCTGTTTGGATCAGAAATAAAGACAGAAAATCATGCTGTCCAAACACAGGACCCATAAACCATCAACAGCTCTGGCAGCTTTTATGTAACAAGCTCCCAGTTACATTTAAAGCTCATTAACTAAGTTCTGCTGAAGAGCAGTGAAGCATTCTCTAATAGCATTCTCAAGAGACGATAGCTGTTTCTCAATTCACTAGAACGTGAGTAGGGACTCGTGTTCTCGCCAAGTATGTTCTTGAGAAGAACACAGGAAAGTGTGGACTCTGGGAGAACGGGAGCATGCAGCATAAATACTGCTGATGACATCACCACATGCTCGGCTCGTCTGGAACCGCATTTCACCTCCTGTTATTAATAGTTTCTAGACAATAAATTCATTAAATTTTATTTAGTGGGTGAATAATAATGAACACAGTCTGATAAACACAAATTAAATGACCAGTTTTCCAAATAAAACAGAAATATCGCCATCATAGCCAGCAGTAATTCACACAGGGCTATGCAGAGAGAGGGCTGCTGCAGACAGCTAACATTAGCCCTGGTTGCAGTTAGCCTTGGAGATCCGCTGGTTGCCGCGGTCCGCTCAACTTATTTTCTTTTAAATTCTGCATTAAATCAGTTAATTGGCCATTTAGTGACGCCTAAAAGTATAATATTCTCACATCAAATGATCTTAAAATGTACTTTTATTGAACAACAGCAACAGAAAAGAGAACTTTTAACGTAATGCTCTGAGAGCGTTCTACTGAAAGCTGCTGCTGCCGCAGTGCATGCTGGGAAAGCTGTCAATCTTAAGAATGGACAAGTTTCCTCTGATGCATGCTGGGTAAATAGGGAGGGGCGAGAACAACATCCGGGGACTTTCTTCTCGGTCTGCGGTTCTTGTGAATTGGAACAGTATTAGGGCTGAGGCTGATGGCGTTCCATGACCAACATTAGAACACACAAGTTCACATATCGAGAAACGGCCATTAATTAGTTCTACTGGTTAGAGCACAGATCAGAGAGAAGATCCTGCTGATCCTGAGCAGCAGCTTCACAAAAAAAAAAACTCACCGCAGCGGCAGAGATGCCTGCAGTCTGAGCGGCGATGGGGGTCGACTTCTTGATGTTCTTAAAGCCCTCTGTGCCACACGACGTCCGAACCAAAGACTGTCCTGCGCTGTCTGACAGCTGGATGTGTGTGCTGGTGGAGGATGGAGAGGTTTACTAGGCGCCTTGCTTACGACATATTTTCATCTTGTGTGTAGATATAAGAACATATAACAAGAGGCTGAACCTTAGATTAGTGAGAAGCTGCCGCCTCTACATTAGCCTGCTATTTAAGATGTCGGACATCCAAAAAAAAACACTAAAACAGTGGTAAAATGTCAGGAAAAACACTCCTGAATACAAATAAATTGCAGAGACATGCCTAGGGTATAAAAAAAATAAAACAGTTTCAGAGTAATCTTCCTCACTGGGACTATATGAACCACAGAAGAGAAACAAACCATAACTTTGCTGTCAGAAACGTTCAATATTTTTATATAACTTACTTGTTGTAAGTTGCTTTTATGTGAACAATCGGTAACTCCTCAAACTTCTTCCCAGCCCATCTCAGTGTGCTTTCTTGACCAGGCAACGGAGGAAAATAACTGCAAGATTGAAACTGGAATGAGCGAAGCATTATGACCTGAAATAAAGCAGTGAGCTTATGGGAAAATGAGCAAAATTACAGTCAAGTTTGGTATTAGTTTGCAGGATGATCGAGAAGTGCCGATGAATGGATGTTTAATCTGTTGTTTCACTTTAGAAGAGGACTGCTTCAAAAAAAAAAAAGTTATACCATCTGGACCTGCTGGCTTTGCAGTAATAATATCATTATTCTACCCACAATTTTCTGCTTAAGTAGATAAAAGAAATCTGATAAAGTGAGAGATATATTAAGGAACATCATTTTCCAACTCCATTTACAGTTGGAAACAACAATTTTACTATACTATACCAGTTGGTTAGCTAGAAGATGCTCTATCATCCTAAAAACCTAATTAGCCAGTGGAAATTTAGCTTAACATAAGGCAGGTTCCCCTGGCAACAAATAACAGTGATTCTCTAACCATCAAATAATGTGTGTCCTGGGCAGAAATAAGAAAAACAGAAAAATATGTCATGTTTTATTCATGTTGCACTTAAAAGACACAAAGAAGAACTTACAAAAACATCTATGATGGATAAATGATTATTTATAATATTTTTTTTCTTATATGGAGTATTTATGCCATACGTCGCTGGTGAAGATTCTCAGTCATTGAGGTGATAGTGATTCCAAAAAATGAAAAACAATCCACTGGACTTTGTTTCCAAGTTTGAAGATGTTTCACTTCCCATCCAGGAAGTTTTTTCAATTCAAAAATGTTTCATATATATATATATATATATATATATATATATATATATATATAATTTATTTGATTTTCTGAAAAATATGACCAAATTTAACTGTGGCTTAAGCATCACCCTCTGCTAAATTTCGAGTGATTGTAATATTATTAAAGGTGTTAGTAAATACAGCTACCTGGATTGTTTTTACAAGTCGGTGTTGCATACAAAAGGTATGCAAAGGTATGTTCTGGCTGTTTGTTGTTTTTTTTTTTATTATTTTGGATTGTTTTTTTTGCATTAAGGTTAATCAACTGCCTAAACCGGAGGTCTTCAACAGGGGGTCCTCAGCCCCTAGGGGGTTCACAGAGGAACTGCATGGGGGTCACAAAAGTTTTGGTTGATTAGACTTTTTCTATATTCCCCCCTGCAGTTTTTTTCCACTAATTGAAATATCTTTAAATCCACATTAACATGAATTCAACACACTGTAGTAAACAGATAAGTGGAGGCAGAGGATGTCTTTCTGGGCACCGTTTCGTTCAACACCTGTCCCATCAAGAGGAATCAGAATCAGAAATACTTTAATAATCCCAGGGAGAAATTACTTTCATTACTTTACTCCATCTGTAATAGAGTGACTATAGGACCAGTTTGATATAACACTATTTCTAACAATATGTATAATTAGGGGGTCCCTGCTCCATCTCGCCATCAGTTTAGGGTCCTTGGCCTGGAAAACGTTGAGGACCCCTCATCTAAACATCTCAGAGGATCTCCATGTATTGCCTGCAAAGGGAAGCTGTGTACAGTGAGCAGACCTGAAGTCTTTCCCGGTGTTAGCCTCTGCCTCCTGGTGCCTCACAGCGCTGCTGGACAATGTCCTCAGGATCGGCAGCCACCTGCTTCCACACCTAAACACACAGCGTGTCATTAGAACACCATGGATTATAGGTCCCCTGTCCTGCTTCTGTTAGCAGATGCTGATTTGTCCAGGTAAACTAGCAAAGCCTAGCAGCATTAGCCGTTAGCTAACAGGAGCTTATGTCACAACCTCCACAAACACTTACCGTGGAACTGTCACGCTGGCATTTAGTGGGGTGACCAGCTGTCTGCGTAACGCACTTACAGAATTCAACACCGCACACCTTAAATTAAACATGTTTCATTTCTATAAACACTTTTTTCAGTGAGGCTGAAAAAGCGTGACATTGAGAGTGACGGTGACGGACGAGACCATTCAGTTGAAGGAAGGGGGTGGGGTAGTAAAAACATCTTTCTGTCCGAATTAGTTTTCCAGCTGAGATTTAAATGGCTTGTTTATCTTTTTAAAACTATTAAAACGAATAGTATTGTCATGTGCGCCTTTACGTTTGTGCTTGCTTTTTGTTTGTTTTGTTCAAACGGAAGCCACCCCCGCGTTGAAGCATTTGTTCAATGGTATGGCCCTTCCGGTTAGCGGACGCTGATCAATTGAATAAAACAATAATCTGATATCCATAGATATCCATAATAAAGGCTAGGGCTGCGTCTCAATTCGCAGGCTGCGTACTTCCGAGGATGCAGCCTACCTAGCCTCCGGAGGACCCAGACTTGGTAGGCTGCTCCGGAGGATCCTCAGCCGCTGGTAAATGGGACCATAGATATCCA
>NW_015152863.1:27354-28867 GCF_000732505.1 Cyprinodon variegatus | reverse complement strand
CAATGGACAACTACGACGAAAGGTTAATCGAGGAGGTTCAGAAGTACAACCACTTGTATGATGCCTCAGACAAATTATATAAAGATGCTAAGGTCTCTGCCAAAACAAAGTTCTCGTGACCATCCGCCGAAGTTCTCGTGAGTTCTCAAATAGGCTCCCCCAGCAGTTTCCCTAGCTTTGGCGGGAAACTGCTGTGCGTCCCTAGAAATTCCAGACCGACGGTGCAGAAGCATACCAGCAAAACTGGTTTGCGACCAGACCCAAGCGACATTTGATGTGTGCGGTTGGAGAAGTATAATCTGCATTTTAGTTTAAGACACCTTTGCAGCTTCTCTTCTGTTACCCTCCCATTGCTCCATCTCAAAACTGCATGTCCACAGCTAAACTCAAATAAATTACAAAAGAATCAGAAAGTAAACAATCTTGATAATCTAACACAAATTAACATGACTCCAATTAATTAAAGAAATACATTTGGTTTATTAAACATAAGATCTTTCTCGTCAAAGATTTTGTTGGTTAATGACTTCATCTATAATAACAAGATGGATTCATGTTGCTTTACAGAAACTGACTGCAACAGGAGAATTATGTTAGCATAAATAAGGCAACTAGCTTCAGCTTTTAAAATTTGAACAGGACAAAATGTTTCCGCCCGGAGAGGGAGTAGGGACTGGTTATCTCCAGTTAATCAATCACCAGTTAATAATTCTTTTGAACATTTAATCCTTCGTCTTTCCATCCAAATTGTAAAACTTAGTCTGTTTGTAACTGTATTGTTCACCAGGTCCTTACTCTAAGTTTTTATATCAGTTTTCAGACTTCCTTTTTGATTTAGTATTAAATACTGACAACGTCATTATAATGCTGATTTTTAAGGTGATAGCTTGAATGCAATCTTTAAAGCTATCTTAGGCTCAACTTGGTTTGTTCAAAATTGCATATTCCCACGCATTCTAATCTTCATACTCTGGCTCTTGTACTGACATTACTGACAGTCATATTTTATTAATATGAAGCTGCCACCCTGGTTTAATATAGAGCTGCCTACTTTGAAGCTTAATTTCAAAAAAATCAAAAATGCTTTATTAATCCCCAAGGGACATTAAATGTTGCGATAACTCATAAGTTATTTTTTAAACAGACGTTGTAGATGTTGATAGCTGTAGGCGGGAAGGATCTTCAGTTGGGGTCTGTCATTTAAAAATCTTCTGATGAGGATGATCACTGTCAATAATGTTCTTCACTTTTTGAAGATTCTTCTTTGCAAAATGATCTCTGGAGGTTCTAGAGGAGTTCATAGAACAGAGCCGGCCTTCTTAATTAGCTTGTTGAGCTTTTAAAGCATTTAAAGCTAGGAAACTGGAGAGTAAATTGTGCTCTACTCATCTACAGGAATCTTAGTTAAACTATAAAATAAGCCTACTGTTTTATAAAATGACCCTTTGTAAAATAAGAGCAGTATATTTCTCTTCATTAAAGATGGGAATAAGAATAATCCTAGATTATTAGA
>NW_015152863.1:21176-22248 GCF_000732505.1 Cyprinodon variegatus | reverse complement strand
ATTGTTCTGCCTCCTATATAAACATCTCCTGTGCAGTTCCTTATTGCTGGATTCTCTTCATTGTTTATGTATGGTTCTCCTTGGCATCTCCTAGTTTTGCTTACCTATTTCTTATGACTTGGTTTGTGCTTCTGTTACCATCTACATCTAAATTAAGAATAGATGATCTCTGCCTTCTCGTTTCTGGATTTGGGTCCTTAACTAACTTCCACTAAACCTGAGTTATTCAAAGACCTGACAGTTAATTTTTATCAGGACCGGCCTTTTAAATACTATATCAGAGAGGTTTTTAAAATGACCTTTCTTCATCTCTGGAATATTTCAAATATTTGAAATCTCCTGTCCAGGGGTGATGTTGAGAAACTAGTCTGTGCATGTTGTTCTTCAATGCTGGACTATTGTAATTTTTTACAATCAGGAAGTCCACAAACTGCATTTAAAAGCCTTTAGCTGATCCGAAATGATACAGCTAGTGCTCTGATTAAAACTAAAAAGATAGTTCCTTTTTTATTGGCTTCCTAATAATTCCAAAATATAATCTTAAATGCTGTCTTTAAATTAAAAAACCCTAAATAGCCAAGATCTTGATAAATCTCCATCTTATATCAGAGATCTATCTCCTTTAAAGTGCCTTGAGATTATATTTGTGTTCTGAACAGTTGCTATCTAAATAAACTGAAATGAACTAAAACAAAGAAATGTTGCTCATCATGCTGATTGAGGTAAACCTGAAAACCGCAACTGCAAACTAGATGCAAAAGATCTGGAAACATCCTGCAGGCTGAATATCTGAGCAGATAGTCTGACTTAAAAACCATGAGCTTCTCATTAATAAAGACCAGAAATAAGTACGGTGACTTTTGAAATTAACACAAACCAATATATATATATATATATATATATATATATATATATATATATATATATATACCACCCCACGAGGGGTGAGAAAATATTTTTTTTTTTATCATTTTATAAATATATCTCTAAATGTATGTTCCTTTGTATATTTGTTTTTAAATGGCTCACTTATTTAAATGATATTATCTCAGCGACGGATTATATTTATTTA
>NW_015152863.1:18053-19034 GCF_000732505.1 Cyprinodon variegatus | reverse complement strand
TATATATATATATATATATATATATATATATATACCACCCCACGAGGGGTGAGAAAATATTTTTTTTTTTAGGAATATAAGATCAGTTTTCAGGCAGCAGCTGGACTCACCTTCTCCTCCCTGAAGCTGCAGACCTGCGGCTCTCTGCTGGAGTTTGATTCTAAGCGCAGCAGCTTCTCCTCCCTGAGCGACGCTGCATCATTGACGGTTTGAGGAAAAATAAAGAAAACACGAGTTCATCCAAAATCCAAACAACTAAATGATGAGGAAGAGGATGAGGAGGCGCTGAGTGGATAAAGTCAGATGAAGGAGCAGGAAGTTTCTGATGCAGAGGCTCAAAATAAGTTCACCTCCTTCCGTAATGAAATATAACCTAGATAATAAACTGGAGCTGCGGTTTTACAGGGCAGCATTGCGCCCCTGCAGGGTTGGCGCATAAAGAGCGCTAATTATTAAAAACGTGTTGTTTATTGTCTGACATAAGCATAATTCTTAAGAAATATTTCACCAGTTTATGATTTCTATGTAAAATTCACAACTGCTAATCTGCAGCATAATACAAATTACCATCAGGATGACAAAAAGGAAGCATTTTACTATGCAGTTATTTATTGGCTATGTATGTATGGAGGACCAGCTCTACCATATTTAATAATAAATGCAGGAATAAATAAATGCTCTATAAATAAATAAGCATGCAATTAATTGCCCCCAAAAATACAATAAGCAAATAAATGTAGGTAGAAATTAAATAATACAGTGAGACATAAATGTATATATCTCTTAATTAGCTTCTTTATTTATACGCCTTCATAATTATTTATTTATTGTCTGTTATAATCTTGAACTTTATTTATTAATTACTTATTTTTTTTAAGTATGTATTTATGTGACTATTATTATACATATAAAAAACATAATAGTAATAATAATAATAATAATAATAATAATAATAATAATAATAATAATAATTCATTTAAT
>NW_015152863.1:15680-17509 GCF_000732505.1 Cyprinodon variegatus | reverse complement strand
TCTAAGGGGGACCAAAAGTTTTGCTATAAAGAAATGTTTTAAGGCCTTTTTTAAAACACTCAGTGGTCTTATAATTTATAGTGTTGCACCGATACCAGTATCGGGCGGGGCTCAGATCCAGCACTAAAATGGTGGTATCGGTATCTGCGAGTACCAACCAATAGAGCACCGATAACCATTTTGAGAGCCAAAAGTTTATTCAACTGTTGTCACTCATTCCAGGTAGGCAATAAAAAGTTCTACTGGATTCACTTTGTGTTAGCCTTTTTTTTCCTGCTTCACAAAGGTTATTTTACATCCAAGATGTATTCAGTTCTTCATATATATATACGCACACATCAGTTTCAAACAGATGGGATCGGCCAATACTGCACAGCCAGGTATCAGGGCCAACACTAATAATTTATCAGCATGTCTATAGCTGCTGTCCATGCAGGATGAGAGGACAGCTCACCAGTCTGTCACATAGCATTGATATAATTCTGCCAATAGGCAGAAGTTGGTCCTCTATAACACAGCTTTTCCTCATTTGCATAATGAGGCAGAAATGAAGACAGAAATGTAAAAACGGCTGGCAGAAGTAAATAGCATTAAAGAAATAAACAGGGTAAAAAATATAAAGGAAGAATAAAGCAGACAAAAATATTATAACATGGACATAAATAAATAAGGTAATTACTACAAAGGTGAATACATAAAGAAGCTAATTAAGAGATATATACATTTATGTCTCACTGTATAATTTAATTTCTACCTCCATTTATTTATTTATTGAATTGCAATAAATGTATGCTTATTTATTTATTGAGCATGTCTGTATTTATTTTTAAATATGGTAGAGCAGGTTCTCCATAATTTTGCGGAAAAATGAAGTCAGAAAAAATAAGCATCCCACATGATTTGCAAACTATATATATATATATTTTTTTGTTTTTTTGTTTATAGCTGTTGTCCATGCAGGATGAGAGGACAGGTGACCAGTCTGTCACAAAGCAAATTATAGATACCCCATCATACATAAAGCAGGCAATTTAGAGACAAATCAACATTAAACACCATTTTTGGACAGTGGGGAATCTCTGGGAACCAATAAGCCGGCGCTCCCAGAGAGAATCCAGGTGTTTGACATGATCAACATAAAGAGACAAAGACAGGTGTCGTGCCAAGGTAGTTATACCTGCGAGAATTTGTATCCCCCTCATTGGGAGCGTGCAGAAAGTAGACAGAGCTGATTGAGTTCACTCTGCCTCGTTTTCAACCTACTAAACGTGAAACTTGAGAAGTGTTATGTTTATGAAAGATGAGTTATTTTATTCTTTACTTCACGTATTATAGCAGAATATCGCCAGTGATATTGTTTTTTAAAAAAAAGTAAACAGCAGTGTAACCTCCTCTCTCTGAAAGCCAACAGCTCCTGGTTTCGCTTCAACATGTTCATTGTTTCACAATGTCTAAATGTTCTCATATCATTATAAACGGTAGTAGACCATATTCTTTTAATAGAAAATGAAATAGTAAATGGAGTGTACGTGTACATATTATAGGCTAAACCCAGCAGCAATGTTACTAATAATTAGTGTTGCACTGATACCGATACCCTGATCCAGCATTAAAATGGTGGTATGGGTATCTGCGAGTACCAACAAATAGGGCACTGATACCATTTTAGGAGAGCAAAAAGTTTCCTCAACTATCGGTATGATATCAGTATCGGCCAAAACTGCACAGCCGGGTATCGGGGCCAAAAAATAGCATTGGCGCAACACTACTAATAATTAAATCTATATTTGTGTTTTAAATTAACTTATACTTTCTCTATGTTGACCTAT
>NW_015152863.1:13870-15274 GCF_000732505.1 Cyprinodon variegatus | reverse complement strand
ATATATATATATATATATATATATATATATATATAGAGAGAGAGAGAGAGAGAGAGAGAGAGAGAGAGAGAGCAGCAGAATAAAACAAGCAGCCTTTTTTTTCCATGTTTCTGAGCTCTGGAACAAAGAAAGAAATTTAAGCACTGCTTTAGTCAAGCTGAACACAATAAATGTTCCAACTTCCAGTTTTGGGATCCTACTTCCTCCTTCATAACCAACATTTTAAAGAAGTCCACATAGAGGATCATATCTCTGATTGGGCTTTAGAACCACATGAAAGTCTCCAGGTATTCTCTGTTATCTCTCATTTACTTTAAAGTTCCTCAAAGAATGTTTGTGAGTAATATATAACGATTGTTTTGGTGTGAGGACTGCAAAGCTCTTTACCCACTAATGGTGATGACATCTGCCCTGGGACACGTCCAGGAAGCAGGACTTTGAACCAGCAACTGGTCACGGAAAGTTCCCTCTGCCTCAGTTCCAACCTACTAAATGTGAAACTTTATTTCAATTTTAAGAGTTTATCAACTTTTCAGGTTATCCGATTTGTCAGGATTTGGTTATGGTAGTTGACCCAAAAGCAGAGGCAGGAAGGCAGAGGTGAATTTCTTGTGATGATTTAACGAAAGGTTTTACTGGAAACAGAGGCAGGTTATCCAAAAATCCAATTATGAAAAGTCCAAATCAAACAGGAAACCAGGAATCCAAAACCCAAAGTGAAAAACCAGGCCAAAAATCCAAAAATCAAAAACATGAAAACAAGTCAAAATGAACCAGAAAGCATGGAGACATCAGGGGGATCACTAACAAATGGAGGAAGGCTCAGAGAGACGGAGTTAGAGGAAGTTTGACGAAGTTAGACGAGGACCCAGCCAAGAAGAACTGAACACAGAGAGTATTTATAGGAGACTGAAAACAAAGAGAGGGCTAATGAGCAGACTGGGAGCAGGCGTGCACAGAGCAGGAGAGGAAAAGAGCTAGGGAAAAAGGAGAGCACAAGAGGGCAGCAGAGGGAAACAAATAAAAACCTGAAAGACTGAAAATAACTAGAAAACACAACAAAATAAGAATTAAACCACTAAGGCTACAAAACATGGAGCAAAGTAAAACTAAACACTCAAAAGAAAACATAACAGAACCAGGACAGAGACAGTAACTGAAAATAAAACAAAGAACACAACAAAATAAGAATTAAACCACTAAGGCTACAAAACATGGAGCAAAGTAAAACTAAACACTCAAAAGAAAACATAACAGAATGACGACAGGGACAGTTACTGAGAAAAAAACAAAGAACACAACAAAATAAGAATTAAACCACTAAGGCTACAAAACATGGAGCAAAGTAAAACTAAACACTCAAAAGAAAACATAACAGAATGACGACAGGGACAGTTACTGAGA
>NW_015152863.1:8287-12761 GCF_000732505.1 Cyprinodon variegatus | reverse complement strand
GGGTAGAGCTGGTGCCAAAAAACTCAGTCCACCTCGACACCCTCACTTCTGCCAGAGAATGTAAGTTCAGAACCTTCACACAACTAGTGTACAATTAATTCTAGATGGTTTTTGCAGTGTGGGGCAGACATTCAGACACAGCCAGGGTTCTTCTGCTTTACAGTTTATTGTTAAAAGCTGCAGCTGCAGACATATTTGGTCCAACACGTGTAAGTTTGCTCAGTAAAATAATGCAGCAGGATTTTTACAATATCTCTGGCATGTTTACAAAGAGACCAATTCATCTACATTTATATTTCTTGACGGACTATTTATATTTTAACATTTTAAATCTAATAAAAAACACTATATGTCATTTTTTTTCTTTTATTGACAAAACAAATTTTCTTAAATCTATACTAATTTATTTAAATTAAATCAAACATTGCCATGGTGCTATTGTGGTTGGCAAGCCATTGAAGTGCATGACTGTTTTTATCTCCAGCAGTCTATGAGGGAGATGGGGGGGGGTACAGCCAGTCTGTCGCAGGGCAACACAGAGACACACAAAGACATGCAATCAGAGTGGGAGTGGCGGCCTAGTGGTTAGGGCATAGTGCTTGGAATCCTGAGGTTCTGAGTTTGAGTCCCACTCCCACAGACTGCCACTCTGGGTCTCTGAGCAAGACCCTTAACCCTTGATTGCTCCCTGGGAGCCCCACAATGGAAGCCCACTGCTCCAGAGGGATGGGTTAAATGCAGATGAAAATTTCTCCAATGTGAGATCAATGAAGTTTCAATTATTATTATCAATTATACGCACACACTCACGGCTAAGGACAATTTAGAGAAGCCAATTAAACCTAACAGTCAATTTATTTGGCTGTGGGGTAAAACTTGTCCACGATAGAAAAGCTGTATTATGTTCCCAGGAGCACGAACAATATTAGTAAAATTATTTTTTCTCAAATTAAAAGATATCTATGGTGGGAACAAATAAGGTCTAAGAATCCAACCTCAGTGAAGTTTCTCCAAACCATCCTGGTCTAAAACCAAACTCATTGGAATTGAATTACTAACTTCTGCCACTAGATGGCAATGTTGATGCATAATTCGGGTATAACTACAGGAGCTCAGTTTACAATTCATTGTATTCTTAGAAAGCCGATACAAATCTAATAAACTTAATCAAGACGGATTCCTAAATTCAGCAAATAGAGAAGTTCCTGAGCTACTCTCTGTGGTTAAAACAGACGATGGGTTAAAGGGAACCGACATATAAGTTAGAAATCATCATAATTGCATCAACTGGACATCTTATAAATCAGTAACTGATCAAATATTCACTATTTCTGTCATTTGGAGAAGAATCTAACAGTTAAAATATTTTCACCTTATTTTTAACGGAAATAGGATACAGTAGTGAACCCAATTAGTGCCATGATTGTTTCCAGAAACTTCAAGTCAACTTTTTTTTAGGATAAGCGCCACTGAAAAAATAAAAAAAGTTAACATGTTTTTTAAATATTATTTTAAAAAACAAAAAAATATATGATTTCTGAGAAAAAATCAGAATTCTGAAATTAAAATCAAAATTCTCAGAAAAAGTCAGAATTCTGAAATTTTAGTCAGAATTCTGACTTCCCAACTTCATTATGTTTCCATTCTCTTTTCATTTCATGCATACAGAAGAGGATTAGGGCCACTGAAAAAAAAGCAACTGATTTTTAAATCAGTTTTAGTTAAAAGTAGCCTATATATTAGACTATTGTATTATAGTTATTTAAAAATGTACACAGATGGTTAAAAAATTAGAATGTAAATGTGGGAATAGGGAAATACATTCCATAGTTTCACATAGGTATCTGTAAAAGATCAACCAACCTTCTGTCTGACTACACAGCAGAAATGGTTGCAATAATTATCAGTGGGTGGAGGAGGTTAGACCAGACAGGGTGGTGATTTGCACAGATTAAAAAGCAGCAATAGAAGCATTCACTCAGAAGGAAACTATTGGACAGACCTCATGAGAGTTTATTCGGGTTATTTAGATATGAAGGAATAGATGTTCAGTTCTGTGGGTTTCAGCACATCAAGGGGTGAGAGGAAATGAAGAAAAGCTAAAAAGCAGATTACGGTTCAAAAATTTAATTTCCTTCACATCAACCAAAATGAAACATCCACACAAACACTGTATTGTGTCATGGTGAGTTTTTATAGAATCTGCAGCCTCTAAGGAGGTCTGAATGTCAATTGTAAAAATTTAATAAGATAATGAGTTAAGATTTTTAATCCTTAGCCTATGACCAAATATTCATACACAGTGTAGTTTGCACAGGATTCGATTCCTCTATTAGTGCCATTGATCCACTAATAACTCATTTCTTTCACATTGTTTTTTTTTTTTTCTTGAGCTGCATAGAATTATTAATAAATAGTGAAATTCTTAGTTTACAGTAGATGCAAGTATTTTAGTAGGGCCCATACTTTTAGTTCAATTCTCTAAAAATCACCAGAATATAGAAAATAATGTATATTGTGTGAAAAAATGCCTCCATTTTTTGCATTTATTTGTAAATGCACTTTGAACCAGTTCCAACACTTCTTTTGTTTCTGTGGCTTACACACCATGTCATTTGTTGCCTCTGGTGCAACTCCCTATAACAGCAACATTAATAGAAATATCAACAAATTAATGACAACAATATAAGAAAAGAGTAGTCAGTACTAATTCACCTGCGTCCTTGGCCAATGCCGTGTCTGCAGCAACCTGGTGCATGGCAGTGGCAATGTCAGTCTTGAAGCCAAAGGTGCTGTAATGAGCCATCTGAAATAGCAGGGCTGGTAGGTGATTACATAGAGCTTTACCTGCAGCACAAGAACACAACAGCCAGAGCTACAGGGTCCCCTTCGTCACCAGTGTAAACTGGAAATAGATTCATAAATCTCTAATTTATCAGAATCAAGCTTATTGGCAAGTAGGTTTTCAATTACAAGGAATTTTACTTGGTGTTAATGGTGCAAACAAATTATATATATATATATATATATATATATATATATATATATATAGTACATACCGGTAGCCATATACAGTGGCTGTGCAATAATGTAACGCAGGAGGTCTGGAGATGCTACGTTGGTGTAGCTGTAGGTCCTGCATGGGGAAGGGAGAGAGGCAGTGTCACGGGCGTATGACTGTTGCAAACAGCATATGTAAAGAACTTAATGTTTTCCCTCAAAGAAAACATTTACATGTGCAGAAAAAAAAAAATCTGCGTTATAGGAAATAAATTATCCTATTTGTCATTTTAACTGAAAGCTATAAAAGAAAATCTGATAAAACACCACGTCTTGCTGTTTTAGAAATTGAACATTATTGATCTCACATTGGAGAAATTAACTGTCTGCATTTAGCAGTGCACTATGCAAAGCAGAGAGTAACGGATTAATGACTCTGGCCAGAAGTTCGATGGCAAATCCTCCCTCTTCAAGTTGGCAATCCAACGACGAACCCGTCCGTGGAGGATCAGGAATCAGAAAGGTTAAATAATTAGTTAAAAAAATTGGGACTCGGTGTTCGAGACGAAAAATATTGTTTTTTATTTTTTTACCAATTAACTTAATTACTGATTAAATGACCGCAAACATATTAGTTTTAGGTATACATAATAATACATTGATTATTCCTTCCTGATCAGACTTTTCCTTTAAAAATTTGACATTATGGACATCATGGTATGCAGTGCTCTCAATAAGCAAATTGTTTGTTGATTTCATTCACAGTTAAGTTTTAAAAACTCAAACTCAAAAATTCAAGATATTTCACTGTAATTTCTGGTGTGCATTTTTTATTTGTAGGTTATCAACCTACACACATGTTTTTCAGATGTGTCTGAATGAAAAGACAAATAAAGAAACCAAACTGAGTTGAGTCGTCCCAGCATCATTTTGGTTGTGGCTAGGCCTTTGGGCAAGAGCTGGAGAATCTGAGAAAACTTGACTGTAATAGAAAATGTATTGCTCTACAAAGATCTTTTAACCTTTGTCGTGTTTGGAGGGGAAAAAATGTAGGTAGATTGGTGAGGGAGGGTGTGAAATCCATCTGCAAAAACACCACTCTCCGAGATGCTGGAAATGAAGATAACAAGCCTATAGCCTGTTTCTATCTCCAATCTGTTTTAATACACATAAAAAAATCAAACTTACTTTTTAATTTTCTTCACTCTGGTGAAGATTCTCAGTCATACTGTCAAGAATCGGTGTTTGTATGGAGGACCCAAACGCAGAGACCAGTAGGCAGAGGTGAATTAAAGTGGTTTTATTAAAGTTCACAGATCCAGGAGCAGGAATCAGAGTCCAAAAGTAAACAGCAAACGAACCTGAACCAAGGAGACATCAGTGGTAAATCCAAACTAGGAGCCATGGAGAGATGAGGTACACAGACAGAAGTTAGACGGGATGTTTGACGAGATGAAAGACGAGGATCCAGCAA
>NW_015152863.1:2381-6601 GCF_000732505.1 Cyprinodon variegatus | reverse complement strand
TAAAGGGGACAGAGACAGAGAGAGAGCTGACGAGGAAATTGGCAGCAGGTGCTTGGCAGGACAGAGAAACAGAGGAAGAGAGGACACAAGAGGGCAGCAGAGGACAACAAATGGAAAACAGGAACAATCAGACCAGGACCATGACACATACAGGTCATAGTCATTCAAAGAAAGTAAAAAAAAACAATCCACTGGACTTTGTTTCCAAGTTTGAAGACGTTTCACTTCCCATCCAGGAAGCTTTTTCAATTCAAAATGTCAGAAATGGCGTTGAGTTCCAAGCTTTATAGAGTGGCTTAGAAAACATGCTAATTGAACCGGATGAACAGGTCCACCCCTTTGGAATCAAATCCAGTGGATTGTTTTTTAAGTTTTTTTGGATTATCATCAAGACATTTTCCTGACACACACTAAATTTACCGAAATAACAATTAAAAAAACTAAAAAGAATGGGAAAATAGGAATTCAATATATATCCAGGGGCTCTTCAAAATAAGAGATTTTACATATTTGATTCCCTTATTACATCTTTTCATGTCTTCACATGCCCAACAAATTAATCAAAAATCTACAGTATTTGCTATAACCAAACACTTCAGTGCTAATCATGACTGCATATTTTGATCTAGTTTCAATTATCACCAGATTTCATGGTTCCAACAATTTCTTGTCAAAAACATGTGATTCTTATCCAGACTCTCGATTTGTTTTCTACATAAAAATCTGAAGTTGTTTCCTGTTTTAGATGCAGCAAAGATAAACTTCACAGCTTTTTTAAAAATTTTAATATAAATATCTATCTTTCTAACATCTATATAGCATCCTGAAGATCAGATTCTGTCGTGGCATCGGCCATCTTCTTTAATCTAGTCTGTAGAGCAGCAGCTTATCTGTGGCTGACAGGAAACAGCTGGATGAGCTCTTCAGGAAGGACAGCTCTGTGCCAGGATCCCTCCTGGACTCCGTGCAGGTGGTGGGAAACAGAAGGAGGCTGACTAAAATAACATTTTTGTCAGATAATGTCTCCCACCCCACATGCATGAAGCTGTTGGTGAACTGGAGTCTCCTTCAGTGGCAGACTGCTGCACCCTAAATGCACAAAGGAGCGTTATCACAGATCCTTCCTCCCAACAGGTGTAAGACTTCATAACCATCACTGCTCCCACCAATGAGTGTTTTCAATCATGCTGAGTTTTGTTTTCTTCCTTTTGACTCACTTTTTTTTTTAATTGTGTCTTTTCTGTCAATGTGAAATAAGAATAATTGTCTTGATGCCAAAAAGATTTTACTTTCTCAAGTAGAGCAGCACGGCTTTCGCCATAGTATTCCGCTCGATTTATGCATATAAACAGCTGTATTATTAATTTTTTGACTTTAGATAACATGCTGCTGTCATTTTTTACATTTCAGCTGTTGCTATTTCTTAAATCCATTGATTTCAAAAATGGCCACAGCTGTATATTATGGTTATTGATTCTTTGTTAATGACTGCACAGTATTTCTATTAAAAACGCAAGTTTTCGCTTTATGTACAATGTTTTCATTTTTAACATTTTTTCCACTTCTGTTTTTCATTTATATACTTTTTAATGTCTACACTTGTGTGACCATTTTACTATAATGCCTTTGGCTTTGCTGGTGTGACGCCATCATTTCCCATTTTGGAACAAAAAAGGGATTTTCTATTCCATTCTATTCTTTTCTATTCTATCCGTGTTATGGTTCCTATTTGTTGTTGAGTTTTCTGTTATCAGTTGTTTTGTTTTTATTTTCCATTTTCTTCAAGCATTCTTTTGTTACTCTCTGTTGCCCCCTTGTGATTGTTTTCTTGGATTCCCTCTTGCCAGTTCCACCCACACCTGCTCCCCATTCAGCTCGTTAGTCCATCCTTTGTTTGGTTGTCCTTAAATACTCCTCCTCTGCAGTCACTCAGTGCTGGTTCCTTCTCGTTGCTGTGTTTTCTACTCTGCTCGTCTCTCCCTGGCTCCTCAGATTCGTGTTTACCCTGATGTCTCCATGATTTTGGTTTGTTTTATATTTTGAGTTGGATTTCTGCCTCTGCTGCTTTTTGGTTTTCTATTAAATCTTTCAGAACACATCCCAGCTTCACTTGTCTCTGCATCTGGGTCCTCAAAGCAACCTCACCAGCCATTGTTGACACAANAAACAAAAATCCTTTGCATTTACTAGAAAGACCTGAGAATTTCTCTGGAAGAGACGGACGGAACTCTGGAAGTGACGGAACAGGTTCTGACCTTTGAGGCGGATCTGGTTCTGGAACAGGAAGTTGAGCTGGCTCCGCTCTGGGAGTAGCTTCTCTGAGAAAGCCGGCTAAGCTCTGCACAGTCTCAATAGTCATATTTAAACGGGTGTGAAACTCACGGATGGCACTTTCAAACCTCTTAGTTTGATGTTCGTGACTCTCACGAAGGGCGGTTTCCAGGTTCAGAATCTGAGTCTGTTGTTCCTCCAACATCCTCCGGAGTGTCTCCGCTGGGCTAGGTTGTTGGCCAGAGTGTTCTGTCATGTTGGGTACTAGTTTCTAGCCCAAATGCAGAACACCAGGAGACAGAGGAAAAAGTTAACAGTTTATTGAGGAAACCACAGGTCAGGGATGGAATGCAAGAAACAGATCAGGGCTGGTCACACGGGGTTCACTGTCCAGAGTTTCAGGCTGAGCGTCAGAGGGACGGTACCCATTGGGTCCAGAGACTGAGGATCGGCAGAGGGCTTAGCAGCGGCAGAAACTGACTTCAGACTTGAGGTTATCCAAGCTCTCTCCCAGAGAGCTGGCGGGCAGGTTCAGGCGATTGGATCTTCTGGTTTGGCTTCTCAGAGCAGGCAGGCAGGGGACTGCTGGGAAGCTTCTCCAAAGCTCCAGGTTTTCAGTCAGGATCTTCCGTAACTGATTCAACACTCTGGCAAAGAAGGGAAGACAAGCCGCTGCTTATAAGTTGGTCTCCTGATGAGATGATCAGACGCAGGTGTGCTGGTGGCTTCAGCTCAGGAGACCCGGGGAGCCCTCTGCTGGAGAAAGGTGGCAGATCTCCAGATCCCAACAGTACCCTGGTGGGAGGCAGACCACGATTCAACGTGTCTCTCAGTCCAATTTATATGAGGGTTGTGTTGCTCTAACCACTCATACCCCAGAACTAAAGAAGAACAGGCTGAAGGGAAAACAAAAAAGGTTATAGNAATTTTAGGGACACCTAACTTATTGTTTTTTCTTCCTGATACACATCCAGATACTAATATTTAGTTTTAGCAAGGGTTTCTGAAGCACAGCTTTTTATCACTTAACATGGTGTTTGTTCCAATGCACTATTATCCAAGTCATCTTGAAAAATTTCTTCGAAATGTTGGCTACATATTACATGTTTTTTATCTGACTAGAAGTTTGATGGCTAATCCTCCCTCTTCAAGTTGGCAATCCAACCATGAAACCGTCCGTGTTGGATCCTGAATCGGAAAGGTGAAATAACTATTTTTTTTTTTTGCGGTTTTCGCCTAATGTTTGCAGTGGCTGGAAGGCATTTTTCACATATTTATTCCAAACTGTAGGCACCCGAATAATAAAAGTGAACATAATATGCAGGTTTTAACATTTTAAGTTAATTTAGGGTTAATAAACTGTTTCAGTGGAGTGATCATAGATATCTGCATCAGCAGTGCTGTTTCTGTTTCCTTGCCAGCTCCCAGATCAGCTTCTCTGACTTATTAATATGGCGCGTTAAGCAGCAAAAGTTAAATTTTTCCAACTCCAGCAGCTCCTGCTGCTCAAAACGTGGTGCAGGACCTTTTGCTGTGCCTTGATGACCGTCAACCATTGACTTTGCACGTAAACTAGCTGCTTCTGCTGCCCTTGTGCTTGCGGTCTGAGCATAGCATTAACATCACATACAGTACAACAATGTAACACATAGGCAGTTTCATTTGGGGGAGTGGTGGCCTAGTGGTTAGGGTTTTGAATCCTAAGTTTGTGAGTTCGATCCCCCACTCCCACAGACTGCCACTCTGGCTCCCTTAGCAAGACCCTTAACCCCACACTGCTCCCCGGGCGCTGCACAATGGCGGCCCACTGCTCCCCAAGGGGATGGGTTAAATGCAGAGAATTCATTTTGTTGCTCTGTACTTGTGACAGTGTAATGACAATAAAATTGAATTATTATTATTATTATTTGAATAGGGACTCTGATACCTATTATTCAAAAAATGCTTTG
>NW_015152863.1:0-1033 GCF_000732505.1 Cyprinodon variegatus | reverse complement strand
TCTTGCTATAAACCAAATTGGCCTCAATAATGAAATATTTCTAAAACATATCGGACCAATGAAATGCAGTGACGTCTAATACGTCAAGGCGTCAACCAGATGCGGAAGGCTTCAGCAAAACAAACATGGCTGTGCCAATTTTAGCTGGAATATCTTCTATTTCTTTTTGGGAAATGAGCAAAAGGAAGTGATTTGTGCCTTTTACTATTTGTGATTTGTTTTTTTTTTCATTCTATTCAGTTTTTGTTTCACCCATGCTATTTACTTTTCTGTCCCCTTTTATCCTGTTGATTTTGTTTGTATGCATGGATATATGTTTATACTTGTTGGAGATCTATGTATTGCTGTGGTCCTGTACTGTAGGTTTAGGGTCTCCTTTTGTTGTATGTTTCACTGTAAGTTTTGTTTTTCCAATCTCTCTTCTCTTATGACTGAAAAAACAATTAAAAATGATATTAAAACTTGGGGGGGACACCTTCTCCGAAGCCAATCATCTTTCAAGATCCCCTTCATTTAGCTCCTGGCCTAGCTTCTATCTCCCTCATGCAAGCGAACTTTCACCCTCCACCCCATCTCCTCCCTCATTCTCAGTCCTATTCACCCTCTGGCTTATTTCACCACCAGTATCTGGGCCCTGGGGGAGAAGACTTTCCTAATCCTTTTCTAGGCTACTCATCCAAGCGTATCTTGATATACAGCATCGGAGTCTTCTGCCAGGGCCGGAGCGCCAAAGAACTTATTTCATTTATGTCTTTATCTGCTTCTGTCTCCTTGAACCCTAGTCAGCCTTAGCAGATGGCTGCTCACACCGAGGCTGGTTCTGCTGGAGGTTTCTTCCTGTTAAAAGAGAGTTTTCTCCTCCACTATCGCCACTTGCATGCTCAGTGCAAGTGAGAGTCAATGAGTCCTCGCTATCAGCTTTTTTTTCCTTAGATGGAAATATTTTTGAAGAATATGATTGTGTTACATGTATTAATAAATTGAATATTTTCTAGTTGCAGCTTTTCTCTTTGTAGGTTGATTGCAGGGTGAA
>NW_015152862.1:28047-29132 GCF_000732505.1 Cyprinodon variegatus | reverse complement strand
GTTTAAAAGAAAAAAAAACATTTCACGGGAATTTGTGTCACTGACCAAGCTAAAATAATGTACTATAAAGCAGGAATTGCCTCCTTTGACAATATCAACTATATTGGCTAAAAAAAAAAAAAAAAAACGTTATATGGGAATTTGTGCCACTGTCTGAACTGAATATACGAGTAAACCAGGCTTACTTCAACTTAAAAACGTTAGCTCTCACAGATATATCATACAGCCAGTTCTTTAAAAAGAAACAAAAAAGAAAAAAAAATTAGCTAACTCACACAAGAAACTTGGGCTTCCATTTTCAAGGCCTCCAGCTGTCCATCTGCGCTTTTCGGAAACTTCTGGGGCGTACAATGTTCCATGACCTAGATAATACAGAAACATTCTTAAATAAACATAACAAAAATGAAAAAACCACAAATAATTCAACAAAGAAATACCTACTACAAAAAGCTTTGCACTCCGCAAGTACTTCTTAAAAGTGATGCTCTTGTACTGCAGATAACCTACAGATGGGCGGAACTTAATTTGACAAACACATCACCTCTACTAATGATATTTCAGAATAAAACAATTTATCTGACACATCTAATTAACCAGTTAAAAATTTTTCTTTGCAAGCTCCTGTAATACATATATTTAATATGAGTAATACAATAATAAAATAAACAAATGTTTTGGTGATAAAAAAAATTAATAACAATTTAATGTAACCAAATACAACAAACATAAACACTGTTTAAGATGAAATTCACATAAATATCCTTAAATTATTACAAAGATTAGTGCAAATCTTTCAAATATAATATTTATATTTATATATTTATACCATAGTTTTCTTTGAGATACATTAAAAAACTTTAAACATTTCTTTTTATATAATTATTTTTGATTTACCCATATAATTGTAGCACTATTATTATTTACACCAACTGCTCTTAAACTACATAAGCAATACTATGTTTTAGTTTTTAAAAGCTTTACAAATACTTACTACATTAGGTAGAATTCCATATTTTACTTAGATTTCACAGAGAAAAGAGAAAAAAACCAAAACTATTTTATTTGTTCAAAATAATCTATGACCA
>NW_015152862.1:23711-24884 GCF_000732505.1 Cyprinodon variegatus | reverse complement strand
ACATAAAAATAAACTCATTTAGATGGCAGGGGGACAATGAAAAGAAGCAGAATAAAAAGATAAAGAAAATCAGGACAATCAGCAGCAGGCAGGAAATGACAAAAAACAGCAACAGCAGAATGAGAAGAAGGAAATTCTGCATGAACAACAGCAGGATAACAAGAATAGACACAGCAAGAGCAATTCAAGAAGAAATGTTAGAATGATAATTATAAAATTATTGTGTGAACATATGAAAAATTGAAAGAAAGAGGATGTTATTTTCTATGCTGTGAATCAACCAGAAGAATCATAAACTTTTATGACCTCAAGTCACAATCACACGGTAGTATGACTTCAATCCAGCCAATTAGTCAATTCACACTATCTTGTTACCTGCATCCTCCCAGGCCCACCTGTTTGATGTTGTAAACTGTTAAAAAAAGGCTTAGCCATGAAAGGAACTGTGTGGGAAGGTGATGGTTATCCTTTTAATCTTTTAAACTCACATTTTTCTGAATTAAAACCTAAAAGAAAGACAAAAGACACAGCAAAATAAGCAACAGCAGCAGAATGATGCCAGACTGGCAGCTCCAAAAAGATGAGGAGCAAAAAAATGAATAGAAAAAACAAAAAACATAGGCTAATGCTCAAAAAAGTATATTGGAGCCATGGTCCACACCCAACAAGAAATGAGCCATTTTGGATCAAAGATACCATTTTCATTTTTTAGGTAATAACATATCTGAGTGAAGGGCTCTTGGTTTTTTTTTTAGTTTGAGACTTCAAATTAGCTTTACATGAACTATAGTCATAACAAATTAAAAGTTATCAAAATTATTATTCTACATGGGAGCATGTGGGCGTTGCTAAGAATCAAAATGTTAACTCCAGTCATCCAAAGCCATGCTTTTAGGAGGAGTAGAAGGATAGTGATAATGAGAAACAAACAGCAGTAGGAAATGCAGTGAGAGCAACAACAGGAAGAAGAATATGAAGAGAAGGAGCACAGGGGGAGAAAGATGATTGAATGAGATACAACAGAAGGAGAATGGAGGAGGATTAAATGAAACAGGATAAAGAGGATGAACAGGATCAGGAGAAGCAGCAGCAGGCAGGGGATGAAGAGAAAAAGCAGCAGCAGGATGAAGAAAAGGAGATGCAGCAAGAGCGACAGCAGGATGAGAAGGAGAT
>NW_015152862.1:12494-20199 GCF_000732505.1 Cyprinodon variegatus | reverse complement strand
AGGACATGCAGGATGTGTTCCTTGACATTTGTAATTTTTTTCGGGATTTTATTGCAAACTATGGATTTTTAATGATTTTTTTTTGTTTTGAGTTGATGACATAATCTAAGCCCCGCCCCTTCAGGGAAGAAAGTCACTTTTTTCACTTGGGAGGGTCCCTTTCAGTCATTTTAAACACCAGCACCTTGAAACTTTGTCAGATGATAGAAAACATGTTGGTCTAACTTCGTTTAAAGCACAAAGTTTTTGAGTTAAATGGCATTGCCATGGTTACCTGGCAAAGTCAGGTGTTTCGCCGTGACCATACTTTTGGCTCTCATCTCCTCATAGATCCTTCAATCTGCACCAAAGTCACTAGGATGGAACTTGGTCCAAGCCCACACAAGAATCTAGGCCAATGATCGATGGGCGTAGCTTACTTTCTATACAGCGCCCTCTAGAAAAACTAAAACGACCAGCCCCAAGCCATGCAATGACTTAGGATTATGAAAGTTGGCACACATCTTAAACACCCCAGGACCTACAAAAAATCCTCTTGGACCCATGGTCTAAACCCCACAGGAAGTCGGCCATTTTGGATTGAAGTTCAAATTTTCACCGTAATTTTGCACTTTATAGCCTCTATATTTTAACAAACTCCTCCTACAGCTTTTGAGTTACATACTTCAAACGAACTCCACCTTGACTTGAGGCATAGGGGAACAAAAGTTATCAAAGGAATTTTTCTACATCAAAGCATGTGGGCGTGGCCAGGCTTCAAACTTGGTCATTAGGCAGGGAAACAAAGGGTAAGCCCTGTGCCATGTTATGACTGAGAGTTCTGAAACTTGGACCACTTATGTAACCCCTCAGGACCTACAAAAAAGCCTCTTCGGGCCATGGTCCAAATCACACAGGAAGTTGGCCATTTTGAATCAAAGAAATCCCTTTGCTTTTTTACCTTCATGACATATTTGAGCGAACTCCTCCTAGAGCTTTTGAGTTACAGACTTCAAACTTACTCCAAATTGAGCTGAGATAACGAGGGTCAAAAGTTATCAAAGGAATTTTTCTACATCAAAGCATGTGGGCGTGGCCAAGCGTTAAATGTGGTCCCTTTGCTATAAAACACAATGCAAGCCCCAGGCCATTTTTTTAAATGAGAGTTATGAAATTAGGTACACATATGTAACTCATCAGGACCTACAAAAAGTTGTATTGGACCCATTGTCTAAACCTCACAGGAAGTCCGCCATTTTGAATCAAAGCCATCATTAGCTTTTTCATCTTTATATTGTATGTTAGCTAACTCCTTGAGCGATTGAGCTGCAAACTTCTCACTTGCTGAGCCTCGACTTAAGACATAAGGGATCAAAAGTTATCAAAAGATTTTTGCTGTGACAAACCATGTGGGCGTGGCCAAGCATCAAAATCAGACTTCTCGCCATTAGAGAATGACTAAACTGCCTCAGGCTCTGCTTTTATTGAGGATTATTAATTTTGGTACACATGTATAACCCAACAGGAAACACAAAAAAGTCAATTGGACCCATGGTCCAAACCCAACAGGAAGTCGGCCATTTTGGATCAAACATACCATTTTCTGTTTTAAGTCATGACGTATCTCAGTAAAGGGCCATTTGTTTTTTGTTTTTTTAAGACAGAGACTTCAGATTCACTTTGCATGGATTATAATTCATAGCAGATTAAAAGTTATCAAAATTATTATTCTACATGGAAGCATTAAGGTTTGGCTAAGCATCAAACTGTTAACTCCAGTCATAAAAAGCCATCATTTTATAACCTCAATATGGAAGGTCAACATAGTACCAGGAGGGGGAGGAGATGGAGGAGAAAGATGATGAGGAGATGCAGTGAGAGCAGCTGCTGGAGGAGGAGCATGAGAAGCAGGAGGATGAGTAAGATACGAAGAAGCTACAGGAGGAAGAGTATGGGAAACAGTGGCAGCAGCAGAAGGAGCAAGAGGAGGATGAAGTGAATCAGCAGCAGGATGATGAAGAAGATGATGAGAAGAAGCAGCAGGCATAAGCTGAAGAGCAGGAGCATAGGCTGGGAAGGAGCGCAAACTTTCCCAGCATAACATTGTAATTTACATTTTGATTGCCTTTGTTGGAGGGGCCTGGTATTTTCCTGGTTCTACCCAGTTTCTCCAGGAAGGAGTCTTAAATTTAATGTGTGGTGTTCCAGCAACATTGTAAGGTAATTCTGAATGAATTATAATCATAAAGTAATGACTAAAGTAAGACACAAAATACAGATTTCCATTTTCCAAAAGCAATATTTACCCATCCATCCACCCATCCATCCCTCTTCCTCTGCTTATCCAGGGTTGGGTTGCAGGGGCAGCAGCCTAAGAAGGGAGGCCCAAACTTCTCTCTCCCCAGGCACTTCTTCTAGCCCTTTAGGAAAAACCCCAAGGCGTTCCTAGGCCAGCCGAGTAACAGTCTCTCCAGCGTGTCCTGGGTTTTCCCCGGGGCCTCCCCCCTGGTGGGACGTGCCCGGAACACCTCACCAAGGAGGCATCCAGGAGGCATCCTAACCAGATGCATGGGGCCACCTTAACTGGCTCCTCTCGATGTGGAGGAGCAGCGGCTCTACTGCAGAAGCAATATTTACCCACGTTAGAAAATACTTTCCAAGAAATTTTTTAAATACTTTGAAGGCCTCCACTGTAAATCACAGCACATATATTTGTAAGAGTTAATTTTACCCACACTATGAAGTTTTCGTGTAAAATCTGAAGTGAATATAAATTATGTTTAATATTTCCAACACTTTTTGTTTTGAAGATATATGCTTATATGTTGAGGTTGTTTTACAGTTTTACTAAATGTCTTGATTACTTAAAACAAGTCATGTCAGAAGTATTGGTGCCATTTATTTTGATTTGGTAATATTTTTGTAACAAAAACCTAATATAGCTCCATGATAGGGAGCAGTGATTCAGTTCTCCTTCTATCCACCAGAGGGAGCCATTGAAGTTTTTCTGCTAAGATAAGAGCTGAGGAAAGATCTCCTCCTATAGGACAAGCAAGTCTCCCAAATCATTCTAGGCCTCCAGTGGACCAACAAGTTCACATCAGCTCCAGTGAGTCGTCCCACCGCCAAACTTTCCCAGCATCAAACTGTAATTTACGTTTTGATTGCCTTTGTTGGATTGGCCTGGTCTTTTCCTGCTTCCATCCCAGTTTCTTCAGGGAGAAGGAGTATTACATTTAACTTTTGGTTGTCTAGCAACATTGTCAGGCCATTCTGAATAAACTATACATAAAGAAAGAAGAGATACACAAGGTAACTGTTAACTAGCCCCATAGGCAACTAGCCCCATAGGCAGCTCTGTGGAGGAACCACTCAACCAAGCAGACGAGCTGTGGGTCAGGTCCCATGTCCTGAGGATAAAAGTGTGCACATCCATTTAGTCAGTTAGAATAACACAACTACACCTAATAACTCTTCAAGCACAAACACCTATAAACAAACATGTTGATGGCTGCAGCAGACTTGATATTTCTCTCCAGGATGGAGTCAAATCCAAACAGGAACAAACCAGATTAAGCTACTATGACAAAAAGCACGGAAAGCAGAATGATACAGATTCTACCATTTATGTTTTCTCTGAGCAAACTCATTGAGCTTTTCAGTTATAGATTTCATATTCCCTATGCAAAGACTTCAGAAATTGCAGGGATTTGATTGTCCTTTCAAGCAGACAGAGCAATTGAGGTTCTTCTCCCAAGATAAGACCTGCTGATAGATCTCTTGTCCTGCAGAACAAACTGGTTTCCCAAATTATTCTAAGCCTTCACTGGACCCACAAGTTGACATCAACTCAAGCGAGTCATCCCTTCGCGAAACTTTTCCAGCCTCAAACTATAATTTACCTTTTCCTTCCTGCTTCAGTAGACTGATTTGTTCTTCTTTCTGTCCTGGTTTTCCAGGACAAAAGACTCTTTTTACCTTATGGTTGTTTAATAAACCTTTTAAGACTAATCTGCATACAGAGAGTCTTTGCATGTGGGTCAGATATTTAACTGAAAGCTTGACAATCCACAAAAAACCTGATAGGGATGACCGAAAAACATTTTCTTATTCTATATGAAATTTTATTACATACAAATATGGACAATATCAGCAATTAATAGTCTTTCACATTTAGGGAAGGGTTAAACCAATAGTTGACATTAATAAAGACATGACATTAATACTCTCTGATCGTCCCCATTTTTCATATTTAATCTTTCAATCCTTTAGTTTTATGCACAACCTCAAAGTATTAATGTGTTCTTGGGGGTTTCAGTCAAACCTCTGACAAATGATGGAGTAGTTAAAAAGTTTAGAAAATTAGTTCCCATAGTTACTCTTTGAAAGTTCAGCAATTTCTCAGAGGAGACAGACTTTTAGAACTACTATGTGCAACATTGTCAGTCCATTCTGGATGGACTATAATGTTTAAGTAGTGAATAAAAGTAAGACATTTCAAATATAGATTTTTAGTTAAAAAAGGTTTTAGCTTGTGAGAGGTCACACAAAAGGGATCCCCAGTCGGAGAATAAAGTTGTTTAACAAACTAAGACATTAAACAATTTATCAAATCCTTTACACCTGGGGTTTCAAAACCAAATTTTATAGTGATATATAAGGCATACCAACCTTGCTGAGTGGAACATACTATTATTATTTATGTTGGTGTAAAGCAAGTTGGGATTTAGTGTTTTACACTTATACTGTTTGACCTCTGCAGTATTGACTTTTTCCTTATTCAAAAGTGGACACAAAACCCATCTGTTCTCAATTTCCCCCTGCTTTAATAACACTAACTCAGCTTTGAAGAGGCATTATTTTATATACATAAACAGTGTTGAGATTGAGAAGTCATTTTCTGCATTGGTTAGAAAATCAATTAATGAATAATTAAAAAGGTAATTTTGACACAATGTTACTAAATTAGAATGTTTCTATTTCAGGTATATGAGCTTTGCAAGTCATATCAGCACAATCAGCAGGGCAACACAGGGATTTGAATCCTGTCCCACAAGTGGGAGTCCATCACCATTGCCTTTTGCTTTTTTCGTGTGATATGTCAAGGGAAAGCAAAACCTGCATTAAGAACAGCATTCCGTAAATTTATCAACTTCATCCAAATACTTTAGTATAAAAACATTTATCCATTTTAATTTTATGGACTGTACAAATCCAAATTGAAATAGTTAATACAATTTTTTTAATTTGTGTTCTTAAAACAATGCTGTCTTAATGCAAGAAACGAAACCTCTAAACTATTAATTTTTAAACATTGACTGAACTATGTTACACAACTACACATTATCATCACAAACAAATCATTAAAAACATCAGTAACTGATCATGTGTAATTTACATGCACAGGAAATGTATATAGACTTCACAAAATACCAATTCACATTCATTCGAGAGGAATAAGACTAATTGCAGGTTTGATTAGAACAAATAATTGAGTGACATAAATGAAAATTGTTGATCACTTACCAAAATAGAATCTTATGTTTAATGTTTTAAGTCTCAATACCATTTCACATAATTTAAATTACACATGAGTTAAGTTACTTCAGTTTAAAGCCACACATTATGCCCTCATGATCACTAAAATATGTGGGTACAACCGTTGCCTCCATTTCATAAATAGCAGACTGGAAGTATACATGATCTATAAGTGTACCCCTCTCTGTGCTTGGATCTTTGACCAGTTGAACATAGCCTCTGTCATTCATAAATGTGAAGATTGTTGAGGACTTCAAAATATCATCATTGAAATCACCCAACAATCCAACTGTGTCACCTAGTGACTCAAGCCAATCAAGCAATTTTCCTAAATTGGTTTTAAATAAGGACAGAGGATAACTGGGGGGCGATAAAGAACCACCAAGAGTATGTTCAAACTGACAAACCTGGTTACTAAGCATTCCAAATCTACATTTGGTGCGCTTAAAACCTCATACCCTACCTCTTCAGAAGTATACATACCAACACCCCCATGTTGTTGGTCTTTCAATGAAATCAATGCTGCTTCAGTACCAGAATACGCCAAACTTCGTGGACAGTTGTGAAAACTGTATCCATCAATCTTGACCGTATCTGACGACACAACAGAGACCCATGTTTCTGTAACAGCAATACATTTAGGTTTTAACTGCTGTGTACAACAGGCCAGATCCTTGAAATGCCTGTTTAAACTTTGGACATTCATTAGAAACACAGTAAAAACTGATGAATCCAATGTCTCCAAATGTGTTGCTCGATTAAAAAGGGGTGTCATATTCTGAACTGCATCTGTTATGTCATCCTTACAGTAAATCCTTTTATCATCAAACTCCTGAATTATCACTCCTGAAATACTCTTAACACGACTAAGAGCTACATACGCTTGACCAGGTGCAAAGATTTTACTGAGACAAACAACAGCTTTGTCAACAGTAAGGCCTTGTACTTTGTGCACAGTACATGCCCAGGCTAACTTGAGAGGAAACTGTCTTCGCAGTCCACCTTTAACGGTTGCTCTTTCCTCCTCTGGTTCAATAGGTGTGGAACCAGCTAAATCTGATGACTGACACGGAGAGTTCCTCCTCCTCTGAATGCCCACACGATCATCATCAAATTTAACAAAAACCTTTTTAGGAAAGGTTTTGTTTTCTGCCATCATAATCTCAGTCACATAGCCACAGACACCATTAACCAGACCATCAGCAACATCCACATTTTTTATCAACATAACACGTGCACCTTTGCCCAACAACAACTCTTCTGACAGACAACTGTTGGAAGCTTTAGCATGATTCCTCGCCATCAACTTCAGTTTACCTGTTCTTTTATCATTAACATAATCCAGTGCCCTAATTGATATAAAATCAGCACAAACCTCTTTTAACTTATGTATGTTGTGCTCATTTACCTGCTTATTTGTTGCAAATATATGCAAGGCTGAGCTAACCTCACCAGTTTCACAGCTTTTTAAAATGGCAATATCACCAGGTAACAAAGGAGTCTCTTTGGAGCGAGTCCTCATCCTGTTTAACAGCTGGGAAAAAACAACATCCTTTTGTCTAACTATTTCTGTTAGTTCTACAACCTTAAACAAATTACACCACAATGAACTAGCAACACCATCTGAATAAAGTAGTTTGCCTCTAACAGGAGCTAACTGGAAGAAATCCCCCACTGCAATTATGCTTGTGTTACCGAATGGTGAAAAATTTCCTGTTTGTTTAATCTGTCTCAGTCTGCCATGGATATAAGATAACAGATTGTGATCCACCATAGATATTTCATCTATAATAACAAGCTGGAGATCACAGTATTTTGTGCGCAATGAATTTAGTTTCTCCTCCCCCAATGGAGTATACGGTAAGCGTACATCCATTCCAATTGAAAATGTGGTGTGAATTGTCGTTGTTTCCAAATTATAGGCAGCTATACCAGTGGGAGCAGTGAGTAAAACACAAATGTTATCTGGATTTTTACTTAAAGGGGATAAGATTCTTTTGGATTCATATTCAATAGCCCGAATTAAATGACTTTTCCCAGTTCCTCCACCGCCATTTATGAACACATTTAATGGTTCAGGATTTTTTCTATTTACCTTGTCAAGACACCACTGTCTGATTTCATAAAATATCGACAACTGTTTCTCATTCAAAGACCTAATTAAAGCAAGACCTTCACTTCTAGTCAT
>NW_015152862.1:6549-12252 GCF_000732505.1 Cyprinodon variegatus | reverse complement strand
CAATCAGCCGAACCACACCACTTGTAGAAAAATCCTGAAAGGTTTCAAAGTTTGAAGGTTTTAGTTCAGAATCATGTCGATATGGCAAAAATAACTGCAAAATGCTTTGATAAAACTTTTCAGGATCTTTTGTTTCTGAAAAACGCGCATATCGAATAACTGCTGGCTGTGTCCGAGTTCTCTTAGCTACAAAACCAAAACCATTGTTTAACTTTACTGCATTTTTACACTTTTCGTTTTTAGACAACACACGGTATTCTGACACAAATTTCGCAAGGCAGATCTCAAACTGTTTTTCCTTTGGTCTATTTTTGTATCTATCGACCAGCCCTGTCATCCACATGTTATCTTCAGTAAGATTGTCTGAGGATGCTCGCTGTTTCAAAACAGAAATAGGCAAGCTCATTTTGACAACATTGTCACCAGTTGGAATAAAAACAACCTTCCTTGAGCACTCCTTTAAATGCATATTTGTCAGTCTGTACACAGCTTCCTGAGCACAGACATCTCGGTTATGCAAATAAACACTACCAAGACTCTTTAACGCTTCCTTGGCACTAACATTGCCCTCTTTTGATGCTTCTCTTTGAGCATTTCCAAGCAAAAGCCCCATTTCTCTTTCAGTTTTAGACATGTAAGATATTATGTAGACACAACATGCATATGCATCAACACAATACTGGATATCTATATTAGCATTCCAAGCTTTTAACAGCGGTCTGCTGTACTGATTAATCCAAATCTCATTCATCTCCCTTTTCAAAACAACATGCGTATTCCGACTACACCGTTTATATGCAGTTTCAAAAACCTCTTGACTAATACCCAAACCACTGAACATTTCCTCAACAGTCTTGTATGCACACTTTTCATCTGAAATGGCATTCTTGACTTTAGTCAGGACATCTCTTGCAACATCTCTGTCCATTTCCCCATTGCTAGCCTTTTCCTTACTTGAACAGGTACACTTTACAGTGTTAGCTGCAGAATCCAAGTTACACTGACAAGTGTTGTCTGGATTTAATTGTTTTTCCTTACGACAAATAAAGGTTCTGCTGGAAGCAGGTCGTGGAAAATTAAAACGACAGACAGTGCTTTTCTTTCTACAAGATTTTGAATGCCGTTTAGAATGTTGCTGCAAAGATGAAACCTCTTCAAATAACGAGTCTCCTTCAGCTGGAAGTTCACATGTCACATACTTATCTATAAATGCAATGACCTCATCATCACTATCTCGATCCAGAACAGGGGCTCCCTCTACCCAAAAGAGACAATGGCAATGTGGACTGCCACGCTGCTGGAACTCAACACGATAATAGTAGTCCACAATTTTACCAACCGGATTGGAGGGAGACATAAGAACTTCTCTAAGAAAGATATGCCAACGAAAATCAAACAACCTAGCAGCAGTAACAGGATTCCGACGCAACAATTCACATTTATCTGCATATTCTAATTGTTCAACAGTCTGTGTCCGTCCTTCCTGGATCAAAATACTATTAAGAAGATTTTTCCCCCTCATATCAGCTGAAGAAAATGATGAAAACAAAGTAGGTTTGCCAAGCTGTCGAACGCAAGCAATAACGTCCCGTTGTGCAGATTGCCAGAAAGCAGGCGTGCCTCTAATAGGCTTTAAGAAACGATACCCATCATCAAACTCCATCATCTTCTTCAAAGACTCCTCATTTTTCAACAACTTATCTAAATTTTGAGATTTACAACCTCTTCCTTTACGTAAAGCTATTGAGACATTAGATATAACTTGTTCCAATTCAGACATGTACTGTGCATAAAAAATGTATTCAATATTTGAGGAAAATCTACCGTCAACATGTAACAGTCTATTATTAAAATATCGCGACAAAGTTAAACGATGCTGTCTTTTTGTGTGATAAGTATTATTACCAGTTGGAAACAAAGCAGGAAAAGATTTGGCTTCATTATCTGGATCAGAAAGAAGTTTTACAGGGTTATTACCTTCCCCAGGAGCTACATTCAAGACATTATCAAAATACTGATCTAAAGCTTCTTGACCTAAATCTACAGGTATCAGACACGTGTCCTGAAACATACAGTGCTGCTGTCTGTCATGCAAAAGTTCATCTTCACCATCATCTGTACCTTGTTCAACAGGATCATTTATGAGGCCTTCTTCTGTTCCATCACCGACTTCTCTAGAAAAATCATTCATCCAATCACCATTAAACTCTACATCCTTATAATGCTTGTTGAAACGTTTTAAATATCTAAGCGATTGCTGTATGTGTGAAGTATCAACAAACTGATATTTATAATGACCTTTAAATGTTAATTTCCGTTTTAATTTTACAGCTAGCAATGACCCTTCCATATTACTTCGAGGCAATACATTACACGTCTGATTCAAATTGGCTGGTACACAAGTCACCGGTCCATGGACCCCATTCTGCCCCCCTTTAGGTAAAGCTAACATTTTCATAAAAGGAATGTGTAAAGCTATTAGATGTTGTTCTAAGCTATTAAGAAAAGCCAATTCAGAGGGGATTTTGTCAAGACCTAAATTATTTGTTGAACTTTCAGGTGGCATCTCACCTTTGCTAATCTTGTAATGACAACAATAACAAATCATCAATTTTCCTCTAGCAGAATCCATCAATTGACATGGTATTCTGCAATCTTTGTTACATTTGTGTACATAGTCATTTACAATACATTTTTCTGCAATGTTTGCACTGCATTTGGTTTTGGTATAATAATCCTTTTTACATATTAAAACCTGATGCCTAAACAATAGTCTGTGGCAAACACAGCAAACAAAGTCTGGACCATCTTGAACCTTTTCTAAAAACTGCTTAATGACAAAACTTAACTCTTTAGACATTTCTTTATGCTGCTTTTTATTTAATTTTACATGCAACAAAACCTTTTGTCTGTGTTTTTGATTACCATGGTAGTTTCTTCTACTAACATCTTTTAAGTGCTGTCTGTACCGCTGATTAATTTTGTATTTTTGGATTCCAAGTGCTTTTAGTTTTTGTTTATGGAGAAGATCAAATTGATATTTTTCTTTGCTCAGGGCTTTTAGTTTTTGTTTATGGAGAAGATCAAATTGATATTTATCTTTGCTCTGTGCCTTTACTTTCTCTTTATGGAGAAGATCTAATTGATATTTTTCTTTGCTCTGTGCCTTTACTTTCTCTTTATGGAGAATATTACATCTATATTTTAGTTTACTCAGTGCTTTTAATTTTTCTTTATGGAGAATATTATATTCATATCTTTTTTTACTCAGGGCCTTCACCTTCTCTTTATGGAAATACATTTCCCTATACATCCTTTTGTTTGAATTTATTTTCTTCTGTTTATAAGAATCATTTTGATTATACATAAGTTTATTTTTAAACTTAACAGTTTCTTTATATTCCAAATTGGAGTGGTAGTCTGTCATTTTTTTAAAGGTTTGTTTCTTTTTAAAATACCTCGACTTAAATGGTGAAGTGCAGATTTTTTCATCGCTACATTGTTTAGCTTTCAAAGTTCTTCCACGCGTAATTAATGTGCCAAACTGACATACTTTACACAAACCATAGCAAACCATTGTATCACCTTTATTTACACAAGTAACCACATCAAAATGAAACGAGTTCTGTCTAAGATATATTCCTGTAGTCATTTCTGTTGGCCTTAAACAATTATATTTAGTCCATTGTGTGCCATTATGAATATACACGTTGACTCCTAATGCTTTAGCCGTTGCATGGATTTCTATTTCAGAAACTTCATGACCAACAAACTTCATTTTTGACTTCTCAAGATAATCTGAAACAGAAACATAGTCGCTTTCCAACAACTGCACATCATCTGCATTTTTCTCCATGTAAGAAACAACAGCAAGTCTAATTTTGCGATGAGTTTTCTGAGATCCACTAATTACATGACCTACTGCTCTGAAAAAACTGTTCCCATCTTCTCGAATTTTCTCAGTCTCACACACATCCCCTAAAGATCCACATTCTGTCTCTGTTGTGTACTGCTTTACAGAATCTATGTTCAACCTTTTACACAAAGACATGGCAACATTGTTACATACCGGATTGAAACTTAAACACTGTTCATCTCCATCAACAATCATGACACTGTCTGCATCTACACAACTAAGATCCTGTAACCCTACATCCTCTGTGGTCCGTTTTCTAGTATTGTATCCTTCACAATCTGAACCCTGTACTTTACAATAACCATAACAAGTTTGTGTTTGTGGTTGTCTTACACAAACAACCGTCTCATAATGATTACCATCACCATTTTGTAAATAAATACACTGACTTGCTAACCGACTATGACATTTGTATTCAAGCCATTTATCAATATAATATGTAAATATGTCAACACCCAAACAATCTGCTGCAGCTTGGATTTCTACCTCAGTTGCCCAACTACCAACATACTGCATCCTTGATCTGCTGATATAGTCAGAAACTGATGAATATTCGTCTCTCAAAATGCTACAATATAACTGAGAATTCTTTTCTAGCTGCTTCACTACAGCAAGTCTTATTTTCCTGTGCCCTTTCTGTGTACCACTAACAGCCTGACTCAGTGCACGAAAACAACAATTTCCGTCACCAACAATTTTTTCCAACTTGCATGGAACCCCCAAATCCCCTCCTAAGGAAGATACTGGGTCACCTTTTTCACAAACTAGCTTTAACTGTTTGCATACATCCACAGCAACCACTTTTGAAAGGGGATTAAATTTCAAAGGTTTAATTCTCTCAACACAAAGTCCACATCATCATCTCCAACAGCTACATCTACTGATTTAAACTTTTTTAAAGTTGAACCTTCTGTTGAACAATTAGGCTTTACATTCCCCACCTCTGTTAACAATAGTGCTTGAGCACAATCATCTTGAACCGAACTACAGCTAAGCTGATCTTGGGTAATTTCATCAGAACACTCTGACAAAATGCCCTTTGGAAGCATGTTAATTGAGACACCACTAATTTCAAATACCCTGCCACTTACATTAGACTGTCCAGCAAATGTGTTAAGATGATGAAATACATCTTCAAGGCTACTGAAATACAATACAATGCTCTTTCCTTCAGCATCAACCCTCCCATCAGAGTTACGTGAGTGGGAGTCAACTAAAGCATAACGTCCTTTATCACTAATGAGAGCACAAGTACTGTCATTCACTATTATAAAGCATGTTTCATACTTTGTGCATAACTTGTCTAATCCTTCCTGGAGTGTAGGAACCACAACATCAGTCCTCTCTACATATCCACTAACAAAGTCCCCCAACTTCAGTTGAAACGTATGCCCTTCAACATCCACATGCTCAGGCAAGTCTAAAACTGAAAGGAGATCATTCTCACCACTGATCACATTTCTTTTGCGTAAATGTGTGTAAAGCTTATCACCTAACACAACTACATTATCCAAAGTGTCAGACTGCCATGAGAAAACACTGTTAATTTTGTGCTTAATTAAAGCCACAGCACTGACTGCTGTACACTGAACTCCACTGTACAAAAATCGTTCATCACCTTGATGGAATGATCCACGAACAAAACGAACTGCCTTGCCAGCCACAGCATCAACCTTAGAACAAACAGCCTCGCCAGCCACAGCATCAACCTTAGAACAAACCGCCTCGCCAGCCACAACATCAACCTCAGAACAAACCGCCTCGCCAGCCACAACATCAACCTCAGA
>NW_015152862.1:4972-6261 GCF_000732505.1 Cyprinodon variegatus | reverse complement strand
TTAAACTCAATAACGCACATTCCATCTTTCAAACAGGCTTGCAGCACCTCACTTAAACCCACATTCTTATCAAAGTCAAAATGACAACAAACCACATTACCACTTTCTGCTTTGAACACTCCACCAAAGATTCTTTGTTGTTCTACCAATTTGCACACTTCCAGGCCATCATCTACGTCCACCCCTTTTCTAGCTACAAAGGCTGCAAACTTTGAACCTTCAACAACAATTTCATCCACATCTGATGAATTCCAAGTGCAGACGGGAAAAATGGTGTGTTTTATTGCAGCTATAATATTACACCCACTTACCTTTTTAATATTCAGAAAACGGTTAGGATTCTGCAGCAACCTACCTGGAACAAGAGGCAACGGCATCCCCTCTGAACAAACACAAGAAACAATATTAACAGCCTGACCTTTTGATGTTTGAGTGCGCTGTCCAACATCCCCCTCCTCAGGTGCCTTTAGAATAAAGGAAAAATGTTCCAAAGTGCAATAAACAAAGTATTCAAAAAATATTTTTATTCAATACCACACAATAACTTTTGCTATGTACATCTCACTTATATGGATTTATTTTTCAAAATGCTGAAGTTAATGAATTATAAACTGATGGTGGTCAGAAGGCCCAAGGGTACCAGTGACAGCAGCCTCTATTCTGTCATTGAAACCCAGGACAGCCTCAACTATGATGTAGTTTGCCATATAATATTGTGTAGAGCCTGTTGACTTGAAAAAGCGTTACACAAGTACAGACCATTTATCATGCACCATGTAACCAACCTAAACTTCTGAACAAACACACCTGTATAATGAAAAAATCAGATTTTATTTGTTGTATTACATTTTTAAATGTTGTGTACATTAACAAAATTCATCAAAGCCATGCAACTCCAAAAAGTGATAAAAAAAATAAAATTCTTTATTTACAGAAAGATACTTTATAAAATTAATATCAGTGATATATAGAAATGCTATGATAAACATAACATCATATTTTCTACAATTTATAAAAACACAATATTTATTGCATCAACAGGTTACCTGAATCTTAAATTGACTGGTCTGTCTAAATCCCTTTAAGAGTTCCTTTACTCACCCCAAATATAATGCTAAATTTTTAACAAGGCATGGTTCTTTAACAAACTTACTACAGATACATACCTGGATTGCCGCACCACCAGGCATTGCACCGGCAACAGGAGCAAGAGCAGCAGCAGGACCCTCGGACGTTTCCCCAGGACAGGGAGAACGCTGAACATCACAGACAAGCACCCTGTCATGTGC
>NW_015152862.1:0-1628 GCF_000732505.1 Cyprinodon variegatus | reverse complement strand
GGAAATGTCCATAGATTTGATATCAGAAATCACACACAATAGTATCCCATTCATTGCACCAAAAACAGTAGCTAGGACAGCCAAAGCTAATACTAATGGGCACAATCCAAGACAGACAGCCATACAACCACAAAAATAACTTTTACATACACTTACCTCGAGAGAAATGAAATCCTGCGGTCGACAAAATCCAGGGGTTACGAGAAAAAAGCAAATGTTCTATTGGAACTCTGCTTTTTGCTCTTCAGGTGAAAGCTTTGAGACAGCTAAAGCTCCCTCAAAGTCAGGCTACAATAAAAAAAAAACAAAAAAAACACAACCTTTGTTGATTACATATTATTAATTAAGCAACCTTTGTCAAACATTCTCATAACATACAAATAAGGTTATTTCACCAACATAAATTGATTTAATGTAAATATTTAAGATTTAAGGAACTGCACAAAAAAAAATTACAGACATTAAATTCCATCTAATGCTACAGTCTGCTCCCCACATATATTACTATAAACAGTCCCATAAAACAGCTGCTTTAAATTTACTACATTTTACTAAAAACATGCATTCCTCATTTTATTACTGACACGCTAATAATTTCCAGAACGTATGTCATAAAGACAGAGACGTAAAATAAATGTGATCGTCCACACGAATGCATGAAAACCCTGCAAAATGTATACCAGGCCTGTAAGTGGCGCTGTGGTGCCAAAGCTAAAACAGGCAACGAAATGTTAGGCATGCACACTAATATTTATACATGGTTGCCTTGCAAGTCCATTTTCGTAGTTCAATCAAATTCAGGTGCTGAACCATGTCATCAATATTGCTCTGTTCTTCCTGGAGATATTCCAGAAGAAGAAGATTCTGTTGTTAACCCGAAAGCAGGCCGAGTAGCATTACCAGCAACCATTCAGCACAGACCGGCGCCATTGTTGTTATATACTGTGTCACGCAAGCGTGCTTAGACGCGATGCTATGACGCATGCGTGTAAAAAACAATTGCGGTTACAGCTTAAAGATTAAAACGCGAAAACGGCGTTTAAAATCATCCCACTCTGAAGGCTGAATAAAAAAAATAAAAAACAAACGTTTACATACCCCGACACGCCGAATTCGTATGGATGAGAGGCTGGTTACATGAAAAACTTGTGCGTTAAGACCAAGGTTCAGCTTCGTGTGGACGGGGCCTCAAAGGACACAAGAACCTCGAGTCCATTTGCTACCTAGCATGCCACAAACAAAGACAAAGACCGCTAGCTAGCACAACCAGACATACAGCCACAGCGAACCTCGGCCTCATCAATACAGGCAGACTAACAAACAAAGACCGGCGAGCTACGGCCGATCCGCTAGCTGCAAACCACAAGCCTCAGCCCGCCGTTAACTAGTACACCACAATCACAGACAAATAGCCTAAATACTATCCAGCACAGGCTAAATGCACTTCTCCAGATATTAGCCTGTGCCCTAAGGAACACAGCAATACAAGCGCAAAAAGAACTTTTAAACACACTTACCACCAGAGAAATGAAATCCTGCGGTCGATAAAATCCAGGGGTTAAGAGAAAAATGCAAATATTCTTTATGAACTCTGCTTTTTGCTCCTAAGATAAAAGCTTTAAAAGAGT
>NW_015152861.1:28080-29135 GCF_000732505.1 Cyprinodon variegatus | reverse complement strand
GAAAAGGCATTCAACTATTTGCTCCAGTTAAATAAACAAGGATGTCACGGTTTGTTACGTTTTCTTTTGAGTTTTCAGTTTCACTTCAATCCATGTTTTTCTTTGTTTTCTAGTTTTATGGGTTTCATTCCGATTTTGTTTTGTTTTCTGGATGTATTTGAGTTCTTAGGTTTTTCAAACGCATAACGAGGACTCTCTGCACCGGGCTCTGATGTAATCGTCCTTTGAATCTAGCCTTCTGAGGACGCACGCGGGTTTTCCCATGAAGCTGTACGTTTTTCTTTGGTTCCATGTATTCTGTACTTTGGTTTTAGGATATTTGCCTCAGTTATTCAATTAAATCTTCAAGAACTCTCCTCTGCCTTTTAGCCTCTGCATTTGGGTCCTCAAAACCTCGACCAAACCCTGACAGGAGATCGATGGATTTCACTCAGTCGGAACTTTATTTTCCATCTTTGCAAAGAGAGAACAGTTCCTCATGCGGCCATTATTGCACAGTAATCAGCTCTGTTCTGCCTGAGCAGCGTTCTTTCCCCCTTACTTACAATAATGGAAAGTTTTCAGAGTCAAAACTAATTAGAAACTTTGGTTAAACAGGAACATGTTGTGAATAAACCTTAAAGTATCTGGTTTGTTATGGGAAGAAGCTCTGTCTGGTCTACAAACACCCGCACACAGGGGAATAGTGTGAGCTTGCAGGTGAAACAGACCGAGTGAAAACCTGAGTAAATAACACTAATTAATATATGAAATAAGAGAAATCTACATTTTCTAACTACAAAAGTTAAAAGTCTTCGTTAACAGTTACATTTAGGTTTATAAAATAAAAACTGTATGTGCCAGTATTAATGCCTCTAAGGTTATGTTGGACCAAAAAAAAAAAAAATTGTTTTTCATGAATTTCTTTCTATCAGGGCAAGTTGGCGTCAAAATATCCAGATTTTTTGGAATAATAAAAAAGTAATAAGATTTTGTCCTGGATTCCAAACACATAGTGCCCTATAAAGGGTTAAAAAACAAAACCTCATCTGATTGGATGCAAACTTTCTGAAGCT
>NW_015152861.1:23277-26645 GCF_000732505.1 Cyprinodon variegatus | reverse complement strand
TGAAGGGCTTTTTGTTACAGTGAAACAATGGCGTCGCTAAATCCTTTTTTTCTGAGCCGATCCATGGGCTGAGCAAATATACTGATACCCATCTGATACTGATATGGAAGAAAAACTTCCATTAAAAAAAAAAAATAATTGGAATCTGCTTTTTTTTTTTTTTGTATATCAAATTTTAAAATCTGAGTTTTTATAGCACTGAAGTTTAAACACTTAATGTTTTTAGCACCAGATTTTAAAGACTTTAAACTCTGTTTTTTTTTTAAACAGAAATGGGACCTGTGTTTTGTATCAAAGATGTACGGATCAGATGAATGTAACCTGGCCGCTCAGACACAGGTCGCATTTGAAAAGATCACATTGGTATCGGATTCAGGACCACGTAGCCAAGTGGGCTGGGTCAGATTGAAAAAAATAGGCTCTGTGTATCCAGACATGAAAAGATCAGATACAGGTCGCATATTGGCAAAAAAAAAAAGGGTTTGGGGCACTTCAGGCCGCAGAGTGAACCTAAATGACTGGACTGGAAGCCAATATCCAGTCTGGCTAATTAGTCGATGTTGGAGCCGATATCAGATCGATCCATCTCTAAACGCACCGCACAGGAGTTAAAAATAAAAAAAGCTAACTTTTTGCGAAGGCGCTCAGATCTGCTCATTTGAGATGGGAGGACATCTGAAGGACCAAATGTTCTAGCTAACGTAGCTTTCTGGTTTCAACCAAATCTCCGTCCTCCCATTTGTTGCTAGCTTTCTAGATTTTTAGACTCATGCATGTGGTTGTCATGGTAACAACATCAAAGCAGCCGTCAGAGAGAGAAGGCAGGATGCTAGGACGCTCCTCTTCTGTCTGAAGCACCTGTGAAACATGTTAGCATTATTGCTACAGCAACTCTACAAGCTAGCGCTGCTCCTCTGACGCTCAGGAGTGGCTTAAAAGCTCCTGTTTGACACAAACCGATGAAATATTAGCTGGAAGTCCCATGGATGGGTTCTGCGGTTGGAGCTCCCCCGCGCAGGAGCAAAGTTTGCAAGGTATGAATCAATCTAGAGAATGATTAATCAGCCCATGACTCAGAGGTGCGAGTCTCCCTCCTTTACTCCTCCACCCAGCCGTAGATTTGGAGTCAGCAGTAAATATTCAGCTAACTGTGTAAGATAAGATTATGCTTAATACCAGAAACCTAAAAAGGTTTTGTATGCATGTATTTTTGAGGTGGAGATATAATTTTTTGCTTGTGTTGCTGATGCTAACAAACAAAAACAACAAGTAGCAAATTAAAGCTGACATAAATGGGCTTCTGGATAAAAACAGCAGCTTAATTCAGTAAGTCAGGCTACCTATGAGTCAGTCGGTAGGTTGTGCTGCCCGCTGGAGGCTTTAAACTGTCCAGCAACAAGCGGGGGAGGGGAGAGAGCTGTTTTGCATATTTCTCTTTTTAATCATAAAGATCTTGAGCCGGTTTTTGTATATTTCTTTTCTGACCTGCAGCCGGTTGTGTCGCTTCTCCCCGGCTCAGCGGCCAGCAGCGACCAAACTGGTTTTACAGTAAAAAGGTCAGCGGCTGATTGGCTGCGAGCAGAAAGTAGTGAGTCAGAAAAAGGAAGAGGGCTGGTGGTGTGAAACGGACGCTTTCTGCCTGTCTCTAAAATAAGATGATCTATAGATGAACTTATTGATAAAATGTGTGATTTTACTGAGGAACAGAGCTACAAAAAAAAAAAAAATTAGTAGCTGAGTTTCTCTGAAGGAAGTTTTCTTCCTGTTTCGACGTTCCGCTTTTCTTTAGAGTATCTCAGGCTCATATTCGCTGGTTAATTATTCTGGCTTCCTCTTTTAGCTCAAACACAGCAGCTGTTTGTGTTTATCACCATCAGCTACGCTCCCTAAAAGCATGGTTTCTCTCGAGGAACCCCTGCTAAGCCAGCTGACTGTCAGTGTGCAGCAGCTGGTGGATTAATTTAGCTAATAATTGTTCCAATTAAGATCTGCCTTGATGCCAGCATTCACCATCAGGAGCTCATTTAAGTTGCAAAGCAGTGAGAAGCTTCCAACAAATTTCATGATTTAAAAAATGTTTATGAACAAAATTTAGAGATAATTTTCCTTCTTTTTCAACTAGAACGTTCTTTAGATTGTTTCAATGAAGGAGAGAAACCAGGCAGAAGAACGTGCTTCATGTTCAAAGTAGTTAGCATCAGGATACGATAACATCTCTTACCGTTAGTGAAGTAATGCTAGCTCTAGCTAACCTTTAGCGGCCTGCGAAATGGATTTTCTGGGCCGTCGGCGGTCCAAATGTCCTTTGCTGTTGTGTTGGAGGAATTCCCAGCTCACATTAGGGCTAATTCAGTCCAAATCTTTTACCCTGCAGCACCAAACTGGGGATCTTGCAGTTGTGACATCACGTTTCAACGAAACGTGTCATGAAAACACGTCTTTAAAGCAGTAACTTAATAAACACAGGCTGATATGAGAGCTAGCATGATGCTAGCTAACGCCCCACCACTTTAAAGCCACTGCAGCAGCGATTAATACCATTATAAAGACTGTTTTATTTTATTAAGAAAACAATAAATGTTTTAGATAACAAGAACTTGTTCTGGAAATTCTAGATCTTTTAAGAAAGAAAGAAAAAGAAGCCTAAAATGAACAGGAGTGGAGAGTTTGTGGCCTGCAGCTGCGTTATAAATGCATGTCAACCGGTCTCTGATGAGATCAAAGGTTTCCCAGGCAGCCCACCTGCAGCTGCGGCTCACCTGTTTCACCTCTGATGAGTCACATGCAGAGCAGCTGGGCGCCTCTCTGCTCTGAGCAGAACAAAAAGGAGGAACCCGCCGCCGTCCGCATCACTCAACATCTTCTGCGGCCTTTGCGGCTCGTCACTCTGAGCGGGACTGGGCGCTAACAGCTGCATGTCACTGCGTGGGTGGCTGCGTTTGGTCAGCTGACTGCCTGCTGCAATCAGCTGACTGCCTGCTGCTTTCTATATTTAAAGCAGCGTTCTGTCAGGAAGCATAACATCACTTAGCTCTGTGTGTGTGTGAATAAAGGAAGGAGACGTTCTCCCATCCCGCTGCTGTTTCAGGTTCACTGGCTGTGGCTGGAGCTGCTGCAGGCTCTTATCTCTGCTCACAGTGATGTCATCAGAGAGCAGGAAGCGCTGTCCAGCTCGACATCCACCTGCGTCTCGTTAGCTTCACGTCTTCATTCAATCAATAACCATCAACCTAAGGATCCCCCTCTGCATCCAGCCGCACATAATGGAGCTAAAGCTTCAGAAAGTTTGCATCCAATCAGATGAGGTTTTGTTTTTTAACCCTTTATAGGGCACTATGTGTTTGGAATCCAGGACAAAATCTTATTAC
>NW_015152861.1:21173-22303 GCF_000732505.1 Cyprinodon variegatus | reverse complement strand
TTGAAGGACATTATCGGACATGCTCTATGGAAGCCATTCTGAAGCAGCCAGGGGGGGATTCTAAATGAGCCAAAAAGCAGAGACAGACCAATTGTCAAAATTTTGGTGTCGATCATTCGATTTCATCCTGGACACTACAGAAAATGGGCTAAAAGTGTTAAAAACCGGAATTTTCCTTTAACCAAACTCTCTAATTAGTTTTGACTCTGAAAACTTTCCATTATTGTCAGTAAGGAGGAACGAACGCTGCTCAGGCAGAACAGGGCTGATTACCGTGCAACAATGGCCGCATGAGGAACTGTTCTCTCTTTGCAAAGATAAAAATAAAGTGCCGACTGAGTGAAATCCATCGATCTCCTGTCAGGGTTTGGTCGAGGTTTTGTGGACCCAAATGCAGAGGCTAAGTGGCAAAGGAGAGTTCTTGAAGATTTAATCGAATAACTGAGGCAAATATCCTAAAACTAGAGTACAAAATACATGGAACCAAAGAAAGACATACAGCTTCATGGGAAAACCCGCGAAGGCCAGATTCGAACGACGATTATTTCATAGCCCGGTGCCGACGTCTGGTAAGATTCCAAGAGTCCTCGTTATGCGTTTGAAAAACCTAAGAACTCAAATATATCCAGAAAACAAAACAAAATCAGAATGAAACCCATAAAATTAGAAAACAAAGAAAAACATGGATTAAAGTGAAACTGAAAACTCAAAAGAAAACGTAACAAACCGTGACATCCTTGTTTATTTAACTGGAGCAAATAGTTGAATGCCTTTTCCCCACTACACTCTTTAACTCTCCTTTTTTACTTTTCAATTAGCTTTTTACTTTTTTTCTCAACTTAATGTCCAGTAGATACTCTATCATTCATCTATCATCTAGAAAAACAGGAAAACTTCTGGTTATTTCTCCCAGCTCCTGCTCCTTCACCACCTTGAACAGTAAAAAAGTAAAAATAAAAAATAAATAGAGAGAGAAGTGATGATCTGAAGCTCACAGCTGATTTTCAGACTGAAGGCGGAGCGGCTGCTTTAGCCGTTCCAGGCCCTTAATGACGTCTGGATTCCGCATCTAATCTCTGTGAAGGCAACACCCTGCATGCTTGATTGGACCATCGGCGCTTCCTGCTTAC
>NW_015152861.1:17497-18696 GCF_000732505.1 Cyprinodon variegatus | reverse complement strand
ACAGCCAAACAGGAACAGACCAGATGAAGCTACTATGAGAAAAAGCAGAGAGAGCAGAACGTTAGAGATTGAACTAACAGATTCTGCAGAGATGAAAAAGGGGTCCCTATGTCCTCCAGCAGTCTAAGCCTATAGCAGCAGAACTATAGAGATAGGATCATCTAGGGAAATCTAGATGAATGAATAACTATTGGTCACAAAACATAGAAAGTTCCTTGATGGGAAAACCCATCAAGGAACTACATATTTAATCCAGAAGTGATAATTTAGTAATAGCTTTTAAACAAGGGTTTCCGTGGGTCTTTAGAAATCATTAAGTCATTCAAAATTCATTAAATGGGATTATCGTGTCATTTAAAATGTTTTATTTAGAAAAAAAAAACAATTTCATCAGATATATCACAATATATTTGCATGGAATTGCTTCCAGTGGATTGTAAAGCGGTACGTTCAGAATGGAAAGATGCAAATTTCAACCAAAGTGGCTGGAAAATTTGGGACATGGCTGCAACCCATCGACGGTAAAGATGATAAAGGGCATTAAAGAGCATTAAATTAGGATTAATCATTCCTGTATAAACCCTCTAAACCAGAGGTCAAAGATTAGTGGGCCGCGGCCCGGATCTGGACCCAAATGATCCAATGAGCTGCTGTCAGTCTGGGTTGCTGCTGCTGCTACTTTTAGACACAGCAGGCAAACCTTTCCCGATGGGAAAGAAGTAGAAGACGGTGAGAAAAAGAGAATAGAGAAAGTGTGGACTGCTGGAAGAACTGCGGTGAACTGGTGAAAGAAAAGTGAAATGGCGCTCAAAGATGACCCACTGCTCTCATTAAGTAAAGAGAGAGTCAGGAAAATGTATATATTCCCAACTGAACGATTGTTGTTCTCTCCTTCAAAAACAATTTAGAGTTAAACATGAAAAAAAAAAAATATTTTTTAAAATATTTTATTTTAAAATTCAATCTATAACATGGATGTATAAACACCTCATTTTATTTCAGTGTTAAATTCTGTTTAAAGTAACGGATTAGAATAAAAAAAATCTCTGGACCTTTGATTATTTTCTTTATTCGGACACTGCTGATTTTAATTGGTTACTTCTGATCTAAATGGTAGGAAAAGGCTCAGATTCCATTAGCTGGTGTTTTTTTTTTAAATTTTTTTTCATTTCTTTATCTCTTCATGCTATGGAAGAGTT
>NW_015152861.1:3174-16338 GCF_000732505.1 Cyprinodon variegatus | reverse complement strand
AAAGTCAGAATTCTGAGGAAAATAGTCAGAATTCTAAGATTAAGGTCAGAATTCTGACTTTAATCCCATATTATACTAAAATAAAATTTAAGTCTGTTAACTTTCTTTTATTTTTTAGTGGCCCTAATCCTCTTTTGTATCATGCCCCCAAACCCTCCCCCCTGGTTAATAGATAATAGTTAAAAACCTTGAAGTGGGGGTCACCAAAACAAACAAACCTTTCCATGTTCTTCAGGAGGAAGCTAGAAGAAACAGTTTCTTCTGGCCGACATTAATACAACAACAACAACGTCTTTTCCCCCTCTCAGGTCTGTGTGTGAAACAAAGCCCAGTTCTGATGTCATCGTGTCCCAAAATCTGCCTTGTTGGCTGAATTGTGACCTCGGCTGATAGTCGCTTCCCTTTCCTCCCTCAGTGCGGTTCCTCTGCTCAGACGCTGCTCTGCAGTCAGGCTCGTTTGCGGCCTCCTCTCTTCCCCTTTTTCATCACACTCCCTGACTCTCGCTGTCTTTTCTCTCACAGTTCCGTCTTTTCGCGGTTCTGCAAATCCTGAACTGTGCAAACATTCCGACGGTGTAAAGAGTTTGATTTCAGCTGCTAAAGTCTGAGCTCTGGTGTTTTCTCTGTGTCCTCCAGGCGTCCCAGTGCTCGCCGTCCCATCCGTGAGTGGGATGTCTTCAGAGCTGCTGGTAGATCTGGGTGAGGACCCTGCGGCCGCACAGCTGGGGCAGCTGAAGCTGTCCACCCTGGAGGACCAGCAGTGGCCTCCTGATGAATCCACCCTCAGCAAGTCAGGTGAGACGGACGGAGCGTTGGTTTCCTGCAACACGGCGGCGTTTCACGCCCCTCCTTCCATCGATATCCATGCATCTCTCTACTCTCTGCTTCCCATCCAGGAAGCTTTTTCAATTTAAAAATATCAGAAATAGCGTTGAGTTCCAGGCTTTATACAGCAGCCCAACAAAGCCTTGATTTTATTTAGAAACAGATGAACGGGTCCATACAGAAGAGGATTAGAGCCACTGAAAAAATAAAAAAGGTTAACTGATTTTTCAGTTTAATATGGAGAAAAAGGAAGAATTCTGACTTTTTTTTCCCCAGAATTCCAACTTTAATCTCAGAATCCTGACTTTAAACCAATCAGATCAACGAAGCATATGAAATACTAACAGAGCGACGACGAAAACACAACCACAAGCCAGGCTACTCTTGCCGAAACCAGTCGGGAGAAGAGCAAAAACATCTTTTCCTCTGAGAAAAGCCTCCAGAGCAGTGTTTTGCTCTTCTTTCAGTGAAGAAATACTCTGTAATTCCCATAAAACTTGCTCGATAGCCACGCTAACGCTAGTTTCATCGGCTGAAGCCTCCATGTTCTTTAGACTGAACTGTCGCGCTTCTCGTTGCGTCACACCTCAACCCGCCTCAAAGCCAACGCTGATTGGACGTTCGTTTGGTGAACGGCTCCAAATTTTCTTTAATGGAGAGTCTCCAGACTGATCTGCGAGTGAAACCTTGAAAGCTTGCGAGATCAGGATGGTCTCACGAGGCTAACACATTGGTGGAAAATTACAGAATTAGGCAAGTTTTTCCGTCCCTGAGGGTCCCTGGTGATGCTATTTGATTAATGGAAGAGCAGAAGGTGATTAAAACAAGAGAGCTAGTCTCTAAAACAGACATGGCTACGGCTGGATGCTAACATGTTAGCTGTCAGAATTCCGTCAAAATTCTGAGATGAAAGTCAGAATTCTGGGGAAAAAAAGTTAGAATTCTGAGATTACAGTCATCGAGGACATCTTTTCTTTTCTTTTTTTATTACCAGATCTTATCTCATAATTACAAGATCTCTTCTCATAACTGCCAGACCGCTATGTCGTATTTACGAGATAAGATCTTTTAATTATCAGAAAATATCACATAATCACGAGATCTTATCTTATCATTACAAGATAAGATCTCGTAATGATGAGAAAAGATCTCGAAATTATATTTTCTCATCATTAGGAGATAATATCTCACAAGTACAAGATAAAGATACTGATCTCGTAATTATGGGCAGATTAGATCTGCATAGCAACACACTGAGGCTAAATTCTGATTGGACGAAAAATATAGCAACCAGATAAATGTAATGGAAGCGGCACAGCATAGAGAAACGCCACGAAATAAAGAGGACAGATTGTTTGGAATAAATGAATACATTTGGCAAGTAGAAAATATAAAGTTTAGGTTGACGATGGCGTTCCTCTAACCGCCCGTTTCTTTCCCCCTGCCTGTGTTTCAGAGACGGACTCCCAGGGCTTCGACCCCGGATCCCCCCACCTGCCCGGGAACCACCCTTTCTATGACATCGCCAGACATCAGATCATCGAGGTAGCAGGTGGGCACATTGGCGTGAAAACCACCGACCGCCGTTCCAGCTGAAGAGTCCGTAGAGCTGATGATGTTTGTTTTGTTTCACGCAGGCGACGATAACTTCGGCAGGAAGGTGATCGTGTTCAGCGCCTGCAGGCTGCCTCCTCAGCATCAGCTGGACCATCAGAGGCTGCTGATGTAGGTGATGATGGTGGAGGAAAGGTGTGATGGGTGAATTCTCTGCGCAGCAGCTGGCGGCCATCACTGGGTTCAGTTTGGAGCTCCAGGGTTTCCGTCCAGTGCTGCTCTAAGGATAGATGTGGACTGATGCTGAGGTGGTTTGTTTCTGGCAGGTATCTGAAAGCCACTCTAGATCAGTATGTGGAAAGTGACTACACCCTCATCTACTTCCATCATGGGCTGACCAGCGAAAACAAACCCTCGCTCAGCTGGCTGCGGGACGCCTACCGAGAGTTCGACCGAAAGTGAGTTTATCTAGCTTCACTGTGTCCACAGAACCTCCCTCCCAGTTAACACCAATGAAACACTGAGTTGGGTTAAACCAATCATAAGGAACTGTTGGGTCATACTCTGCTAAAGCTGCTGCCCTGTGTTCAGGGTGATATTAAACAGGAACCACTCTGTGATGGATTCAGGCCAATGCAGAAACGTCTGGAAATTAAACCTGCTGCTTTTGTTTCCAGGTATAAGAAGAACATCAAGGCTCTGTACATCGTCCATCCGACCATGTTCATCAAGACCCTGCTGATCCTCTTCAAACCCATCATCAGGTCAGTTCCTCGGTCACTGATGCAAACTAGATCCATATTTAAAGTGTTCACCACCTGATTCAATTCTCTTCTTCAATCTGATAATCAGCTTCCACCATTATTAACTATCATTTACAGCTAAAGAGGTCTTACAGCTCCTGTTTCATCAGCAATAAATGCCTAAAGTTTCCTCTTCCGTCTCTGACCAGCAGGTTTATGTTCAAACAAGAAACAGCAAAGATAGAAATCTAACAAAAGGAGCTGCTACTGTCATTAAGGCAACATTTTGCTGCCCTCTGCTGGCAGGGAGCATGTATTGCTCCTTTTGTTGAGTGTCTGAACTGCAGAACAGCACCTATACTTAAATCTACAGTGTAATAATAATAATAATGTTTTTTTTCCCCTAAATGTTATCCAAACCATGTCCCTCGTAGATCCCTGCAATAAAACACAATATAAACTTCAAGTGTTTGTATAAACGTTGATCCAAACCTTAGTCTGGGTCCAGGACTAAACCTTATTTCTTAAGCTTTTACTCCAACTGATGCCGGTTTTTCTTCCATGCTTGGCGTCAAAACCAACTTTAATCTTTATATGTTTAGAGAGATCATGGAGCACTGTGGGCTAATGCTAACAAAGAGGTAGATACTCTATACTAGATCTGGACTCAGAAAGCATGTGGGTATGAAATAAAGGGGTGGTGAGAGTAGTAATTTACAGTTTCACAACAAATCGAACTCAAAGACTCCCGCTAACACGTCTGTCTTGTAACAACCAAGCGGTCGGACCAATCAGATGCTAGCAGTGTTTTTTTGGGGGGCGTGACATGTAGGAATGACGACATGTAGGAATGACAACAGATCTACATTTCAGTAAACACATGGCACCTGTCATTCCTGGTGCACGTCTGAAAAGCCACGATTCGCTGCTACGATTGGCTGAAACTGTGTTATGGAAGGCAGGTACTAGCTGGCATGTCACCCAATCAGTTTCAAGTATTGCACTACAGTAGTTGCCATTCAAACTGTCCCCACTTTTCTTGATGGGCCCTTGGCTGGTCCTTGGCTGGTCTTTGGCTGGTCCTGGGCTGGCCTTTGACTGGTCTTTGGCTGGTCCTGGGCTGGCCTTTGGCTGGTCCTGGGCTGGTCTTTGGCTGGTCCTTGGCTGGTCCTGGGCTGGCCTTTGGCTGGTCCTTGGCTGGTCTTTGGCTGGTCCTTGGCTGGTCCCCTACAATTCCTTTTTAAACATCTTAAATATTCTTTCTGTCATTATTTTCGACATAAAGGTCTATAGAGAAGCACCATCTCCTTGTCAGACCCTGTAATTCAGTGAAAGTTTGCTCACATTTAGCAGCAGCAAATGCCAAAAAGAAATGAAGTGGATGTGAGATATCTGACAGGTTCCTGTGGGGGGTGAAGGGAAAAGAACACCATCCTTTTAAATTGTGACGCACTTCTAGTCCAGTTTAACGGTGAAACAAGGTTGACCCTCAATAGAACGCCCATTTAACGCCACTGCCTCTCTGTGTCGCAGCTTCAAGTTCGGCAGGAAGATCAACTACGTGAGCTACCTGAGCGAGCTGGAGGATGTGGTGAAGTGCGAGCAGCTAGTGATTCCGACCCGCGTCAGAGAGTAAGAACCGATTCCTTCCGGGGAGGAACTGAAAGTCCATGTTTGGTCTTATTCAGAAACGTAGACATTTGTCCCGTTTCATTGAATCTCAGGTACGACAACAAGCTGAGGGCATCTCTGAAACCCAGCACCCAGCCCCCTACGTCTCCCCCACGGAGCCCCCCGCTGCCAGACCAGGTCTTCGGGGTTCCCCTGTCTGTGTAAGTCAAAAACAAAACCTTCGCTTTCGGGGGCCAGCGGTTCTGGTTCTAGTCACGCCATTTCTGTGTTCTGCTATCCAGGCTGAGACAGAGGGACCCAGATGGTGATCCGGTTCCCGTAGTGATGAGAGACACCATCAACTTCCTGTCAGAACAAGGTAACGTTCCTGGCTCCCCATAGATCCAGGAAGTGAAGGCCGGTGTCTGAAACTCGCCTCATGTCCTCTGCTCTGTCAGGTCTGGAGATCGAGGGGATCTTCCGGCGCTCCGCCAACGTGACTCTGGTGAAGGAGGTCCAGCTCAAGTATAACTCCGGTACTACAGCCGGTTTTCAGATCGCCAAACGGTCGCTGCTTCTGTTCCGGTTCTAACAGTTCCCTCCCTTCTGGGCTGCAGGGGTCCAGGTGAGTTTCCGGGACATGGAGGACGTCCACCTGGCCGCCGTCATACTGAAGACCTTTCTTCGAGAACTTCCAGAGCCTCTGCTGACCTACCAGCTCTACAACGACATTGTCAACTTTGCAGGTAATTAAGGGGGAGGTTGCATGGGTCCGAAATAATCAGAGCTTTGATGTTTTCAGAACAGCAGAGCTCTGATTCTGACTCTGCATGATTTAACAGGAAGAGACCAGCTAGCTTAGCTTTTATTAGCCATGCCCACCTGGGATCGCTGTAATAGAACTTTACTGATGGTATGAAGTAGGCTAAAAGCACCAAAAGACACCAAGTGACTTGGATCGGTCTAGAATGGGTCACGTAAAAACCTGAAATACCAAAGTTACTCCAAGAGGGCATCCACTGATGATCCAGGAGGTGATGGAGGTGGGGCTCGGCAGGCCTTCGCCGTTTCTGTTAAGGTCAGAGGTCACCATCCAACAATCCAGAACCGCTGCTGACCCAGGAGAACACAAAGGCCCATTGTCTCGGTAAATACGAGACCAAAGAATGTACTGGAGGGCGTGGGAACCGACAGCCCCTCCCTTGGCTGCCACCTTATCGTGGTGGAGGGGTTTGAGTAGCCCAGTGATCTTAGCAGCTATGCTGTCTGGAGGCTTTATGCCCCCTAGTAGGGTCACCCAAGGCAGACAGGTCCTAGGTGAGGGACCAGACAAAGAGCAGCCTAAAGACCCCTTATGATTAATAAATTAAATGGACATTGTGTTTCCTCGCCCGGATGTGGGTCATCGGGGCCCCACTCTGGAGCCAGGCCTGGAGGCAAGCTAGCGAGCTCCTGGTGACCGGGCTTTTACCCATGGAGCTCGGCCGGGCACAGCCCAAAGAGGAAACATGGGTCCCCCTCCAATGGTCTCGCCACCTGTACGAGGGGCCAAAGGGGTCACATGGGCAATGACAGTGAGACCTGGCGAGGCGTGGTTGGAAGGAATGGCCCACCTGACCTGAACTCGAGTGGTGGTATGTTGTTGGACTTTTGTGCTCATCATGGATTGTCCATAACAAACACCATGTCAAGAATAAGGGTGTTGATATGTGCTCTTGGCACCAGGACACCCTAGGCCGTAGTTCAATGATCAACTTTGTTGTTGTTTCCTCTGACCTGCGGCCGCATGTCTTGGACACTCAGGTGAGAGGAGGGGCAGAGCTCTCCACCGACCACTACCTGGTGGTGAGTTGGCTCCAATGGTGGTGGAGGACGCTGGTCAGACCTGGTAGGCCCAAACGTATTGTGAGGGTTTGCTGGGAACATCTGGCAGAGTCCCCCGTGAGAAGGAGCTTTAACTCCCATCTCTGGCAGGGCTTTGAACACGCTCAGAGGGAGGTGGGGGACATTGAGTCTGAGTGGACCATGTTCCGTGCCTCTATTGTTGAGGCGGCTAGTCAGAGCTGTGGCAGCAAGGTTGTCGGTGCATGTCACGGCAGCAACCCTCGAACAAGCTGGTGGACACCAGCAGGGAGGGAAGCTGTCAAGCTGAAGAAGGAGTCCTATCAGGCTTTATTGACCTGTGGGACTCCAGAAGCAGCTGATAAAGCGTACTTCCGTACGGTTTCGAAGCTCTTCTGGTCCACGATCCGGCATCTCAGGAGGGGGAAGCAGTGCAGTACCAATACCATGGGCGTAGGTTTGCATAGGGACATGTCCCTACCAAGATTTTGGACCGACCTACTTGTCCCTACCAACAACCCTACTTTACAATTCAGCTTTGTTGCAGCAGTAGTGGGGTTCTGGATGGCGAATATTGACAGACAAAAACAGTTTTTATCTAAAATTTAAAATGTTTATATATCTATTTACATTTTTGGTATAATTCCTGCTGTAAGTTGGTCGCTCTGTGAGCTAGACATGTTTTAGAGTCTCTATACTCCAATTAACAATGAATCGATTACTAAATTTGTTGACATTTCAATAATCGATTATTCCGATGAATTGTTTCAGAGCAAGATAAAATGCATAANGAGGGAAGCTGTCAAGCTGAAGAAGGAGTCCTATCAGGCTTTATTGACCTGTGGGACTCCAGAAGCAGCTGATAAAGCGTACTTCCGTACGGTTTCGAAGCTCTTCTGGTCCACGATCCGGCATCTTAGGAGGGGGAAGCAGTGCAGTACCAATACCATGGGCGTAGGTTTGCATAGGGACATGTCCCTACCAAGATTTTGGACCGACCTACTTGTCCCTACCAACAACCCTACTTTACAATTCAGCTTTGTTGCAGCAGTAGTGGGGTTCTGGATGGCGAATATTGACAGACAATACTGTTTTTATCTAAAATGTAAAATGTTTATATATCTATTTACATTTTTGGTATAATTCCTGCTGTAAGTTGGTCGCTCTGTGAGCTAGACATGTTTTAGAGTCTCTATACTCCAATTAACAATTAATCGATTACTAAATTTGTTGACATTTCAATAATCGATTATTCCGATGAATTGTTTCAGAGCAAGATAAAATGCATAATATGGGTTAAATGGAGTAATTATAGCCTAGATGACTTCAAGAGTGAAATTAATGTTCTAAATATTCAGTGTCAGTTCCAGTGCTCATGTGAATACAATTAATTTATCTGGCGTCCCTTTAATCTATTCTTTTGCTTTGTTTTATGATACAGAGAGAATATTTAAAAGATAAGAGTAGGTTTTACCTCTGTGTACCTCAGCACAATTGTATATCTTCAAAAGAAAAAACAGGATAAATCCACATATAACAGACATAGTTAGACCATATTTTGTTAAATAGGCACAGATTTACTTTCTGTCTTAGTCGCTGGTAATTTCAAATGCAAACATTTTCAAAGTGGAAAAAAGTCATAATTCCTCATTCATCTTAGCCGATGATGCTCTAGTTTGTGTAGCGCTTAGAACATTTATACAAATGTAGCAAGAAATGCTGCTTTTCTCTTTAAACAAAATAGACCCTGATTTTCACAGCAAGCATAAAAAAACGAGCATGCATATTTTTGCATAAGACCAATGGCATCAGAACAACAGTACCAAAGCTGAAATCAAACCTACACCCTTGACCAACACTATTTATAATGGGGGTGGTGTGCTGCTGACCTCGACTCAGGACGTCATATGTTGGCTGGCGGGGTACTTCGAAGACCTCCGTAATCCCACCACCACGTCTTCCATTGAGCAAGCAGAGCGTGGGGGCTCCGGCTCGGGTCCTCCCATCTCTGTTGCTGAAATCACTGAAGTGGTTATAAAGCTCCTCAGCTCCCAGGGTTGGATGAGATTCACCCTGAGTACCTTAGGGCTCTGGATGTGGTGGGGCCGTGTTGGTTAACGCGGCTCAGCAACATTGCGTGGACATCAGGGGCAGTTCCCCTGGATTGGCAGACTGGGGTGGTGATCCATCTATTCATCCATTTTCTAGCACGCCTATCCTGAGTGGGGTCGCGAGGGGTGCTGGTGCCTATCTCCAGCAGTCAATGGGCGAGAGGTGGGGTATACTAGCAGTCAATGGGCGAGAGGAGGGGTACACCCTGGACAGGTCGCCAGTCCATCGCAGGGCAACACAGAGACAAACAGGACAAACAACCATTCAAACACACACTCAAACCTAAGGGGAGTGTAGAGAAGCCAATTAACCTCATGTTTTTGGACTGTGGGAGGAAGCCGGAGTACCCGGAGAGAACCCACATATGCTCAGGGAGAACATGTGAGAACATGCAAACTCCATGCAGAAAGACCCCTGGCCGGGAACCTTCTTGCTGCAAGAAGCAGCCCGGGATGGTGGTCCCTCTGAACACTGGATCAGCTCTATACCCTCAGCAGGATTCTGGAGGGTGCATGGGAGTTTGCCCAACCAGTCTACATGTGTTTTGTGGATCTGGAGAAGGCATTCGACCGTGTCCCTCAGGGGGTACTCCGGGAGTATGGAGTACCAGGCCCTTTAATAGGGACTGTTAGGTCTCTGTATGACCGGTGTCAGAGCCTGGTTTTCAGAGGGTAGTGTAAATGGGTCTTATGGGCATGCTGGTCTGACAGGGTATGCTGATCTGACAGAACACCGTCCCTCCTGTACAAACACGTAGAGGCCATAGACATTAGCTTGCCTTGCGTCGTCGACTCAGCAGCAGTTACCCTGCAAACTTTCCTCTTTGGCCTCTTTCCCACATGGGTCGACCTGCTACCAATCAGCATTTGGCTCCCTTCCAGCTGACTGATAAAGCTGGTCTAACCCCCCACTGGCAGCTGCGTGGCCACTTTCTCCTTGCTGCAACGTTTCTGGTGACATCATCACGCTAGGTTAAGCCTGGTTTATGCTCAGACACTAGGTCATCTGCGTGTGTGTCGCAGTTCCTATGCGTATTGTTTGTTCCTATTGCATTCTGTTTGGCACCTAATGGCAGAAACTCTGGCTGTAGTGCCATGCACAACGCCTGGCACACCTCGGACACCATCCCAGACACCGTACAGGACACTAATTTGTAGCTCTGTGCGACAGTCTGTTGGTTTGATCCCGAAGAGAAAACATGCATCGCCACAGCCAGTCTTCGGGGAACACTAACGGGTGAACTGTGAGTTTTTCGGCGTTGGATGAGGGGTTGTAGACGGCGAATGACCTCGTGAACTAGCCTGTGATTGTCCCTCTTGCATTGTGGAATGGAATAACATAGCACAGTCCACGCTACAAAGTAAACAATGGAGAGAACATCAGGGAAGTAAACAATGGAGAAAACATCAGGGAAGTAAACAATGGAGAGCAACATGGAAGGAAGCCAGGAAGTTGTCTGAATCTCTCACCAGAACTGCTCCATGTTTATCGAATGTAATCAGAGTTGTTTCTGCTTCTGAGATCAGAAGACTGGCGCGGTGTGTTTACGTCCATACGTTGCGTTCAATGGTATCAAGTAATTTAGCACTTCGATTTTAACGCACGCTGATTTTAACGTGGGTCGCTTGCCGAATCGTTTGACCTGGGTACATGCGCGTCTGTGAGCTGGTTCCACTGCCCCTTAAAGCCCATTGTTACTGTTTTTAAACAGGTTTTTGACCAATGGGAAAGGGGAATTTAATTCAAACATTATCCAGATTTTCAATTCCAGATTGTGTTTTTTTTTCTTTTTTTTCTCCTTTAGCAGTATCCAGTGACAGTCAGGCCGAGGTTATGAAAACCTTGCTGGAGGGACTTCCAGAGGAAAACTACGCATCCCTGCGGTACCTCATTACATTCCTGGCTAAGGTAAGAAGCCCCCCCTCCGGCCTGAGAACATCCCTTCCTCCCAGCCCCCCTCCGCCTCCTACAAACCTGTGTGTGTTTTAGGTGTCGGCCAACAGCGAGGTGAATAAGATGACCAACAGTAACCTGGCCGTGGTGTTTGGCCCCAACCTTCTGTGGGGGCGGGACAACGCCATGTCACTCAGCGCTATTGGACCCATCAACAACTTCACCAGAGCCCTGCTAGACCAGCAGCATCTGGTTTTTACCTAATGCCCCTCCCCCCCTGCTCTGAGGTCTTTTATGCCGCCCGGGAAGCCTCTGAGACCCGCCTCCTCTGCAGCATTTAACCAGGAGCTAGCCTCAGAGCCCCGCCCATTACGAAGGTACTTCTGTATCAACAGCAGCCTTTCAGTCAGACCGCCACCCCCGACGTCAGTCCGCCCTCATTTGCATCGTCCCGTCGATTAGCCCGCTGTGTTCCTGTCAGTCGGCCCGAGAGCGGAAGAAGCTTAGGAAGCGTTGATCGGAGAGCGTGAAGGCCTCCTGACGAAGGCAGCTGTGATGTCACTTCCTCGTCAGTTGGACGCTCATAGATGGTCTCTGCCCTTCCCCCGGAACCTTCCTCCCAACATGACCAAAGCTCCTCTCCGGCTGAAGTCAGAAGAGAACGGAAGCTGAGGTTTGACTCAGGTTTACCGAAATAAATCGCGAACTTGGTACTGAAATCGTGTCGACAATCTTCAGAGTGCTGTAATTAAAGGACGCCGTGCGGTAGCATCTGCGATGCTCTTCTGGACCTTCCTGTTTCAGTTTCCGTAGCAACACACCAATTAGCGACACATTTCCATCATATTTCATTATCCAGTTAAGTAAAGGATCCTGTTCCGCCTTTTTGATCGTTAAGGCTTTCACAGTCTTCCTATCCCCCCCGCCCCGCCCCCACCACCACGAGGACCAGAAATTTTTAGGCCGCATTTGTTTATTTGGTACATGTCAGTAACTGGTTCTCACATGAGATGCGCAAAGCTCCATGCTGCGCGCACGAGCGTCGTTGCTGTTTCATTCCGTTTGTTGCCTTTTCTTTTAGTTTGTTTCGCGGAGCTGGACCAAGTTTGACCGCGATGTTCTGTTCTATAGCGGGAACAGTGGACGCGTACGCCTTAGTGGAACGACCTGTCAATTCCTCGCCAAAGAAACATGGTCTAAACGTCGGGGTCGGATTCTCAACACTAAAGGTGCCAACGTATGGCTCTGCGATTTTTATTATTATTATTTAAGCATCTTATCTTTTTTCACGCTGTGTTGAATTTCTTTCTGATTTCCAAAACCGTTTTCTTTTTTTTTTGATCCCCTGACCCGGACATCCGATCCTTTCAGGAGTCGTTCGCTAGCGCTAACCTGCGTTTTTCCTCTGTGATGTCACCAAACCATCAGAAACCTTGGAGTATTCGTGACGTGACGTTGCTGTGTTATCTAAACCGTCTGAAAAAAAAACTTGGAAAAAAAAAAAACGGCAAAACATGAGAGGCTAGCTCGTCTGGAGCTAAGCCCTAAAACAAAATGGCCGTTGTTTACTCGTTGACTCCCAGTTCCATCAGTGCCATGGTGACGTGTGTGTGTGTGTGCGTAAAATGGAGTGAACATGTTTTTTTTAGATGCGTTCTTATTTGATCAAACTGTGACGTTAAAGGAACCCTAAAGTTTTCACACCCCGCTTCAAATCCCACCTTTAATAACGAACGGATCGGCTAGTCTTCTCGTCTTCCCGGCATTTTTACAGCGGACGCTTTAAAGGTGGGGAAAGAATCTCGGCTGGTCTCGGTTTTTTTTTAAGCCCCGGGGTGTGAAGACTTCTGGGAGCCACCAAAAAAAACAAAAAACAAAGTCTTACTACAAAAAAGAAGATGAAACCAAGTGGAAATCATTTCGTTGTTTTTAGAGTTTAATGAGGAAACTTACCTGATTCTGTGTGTGTTTGTGCCTTATTTGTGTCTGAGTGATTTTTATTTTTTTTTTCTCTACGTTCAGTTTCTGGCTGTAGATTAGAGCTGCGTTCAACAGAAATCATGGTTTCCATGTCGTGGGAGGAAAAAAAAAAAAAGCTCTACCTTTAAATGGAAGCTGTCTAATTACCAGTTTGGTACCAGCACTGGTTTCAGCTTCACCGTTTAGAGAAAAATAAGTGATAAAATGAACTTCCTGGACGTAGCCTCTGTTTGCATGTTCCCCCTGGGTTCCGCGACCCGCCGCCGCAGACCCCGTCATCCGTGGATCTTTGTACTGTAATCATGAAGGTGCCATGGGAGGAGATCTTCGGTTTGGACTTTAGTGATTCCAATTTCCTCCTTTACTTTTCATATCTAGTACTGTGGATCTTGGCCTTGTTTGTGTCCAATATGATGGTAAAATGCTGTATTATCCGTATAAACGACCAATAAACAAATTGTGAAACAAACCTAAATGGTGCCCTTTTATCCGTCCTTCCCTTATTCTTTGCCTGCCTTCCTTTGGTCGATTATTTCCTCCCTCCAAGTCTCTTTTTTTGTCACTTCCTGGATCCCAGAAGAAGATCCCCATTTGTTCTAGGGCT
>NW_015152861.1:0-891 GCF_000732505.1 Cyprinodon variegatus | reverse complement strand
TGTACATAAATGAATAACTATAGGTTACAAAACATGGAAAGTTTAACTCAGAAGTGATAATTTAGTAATAGCTTTTAAATCGTGTAGGAGTTGGCCCTGAAAATCGAAGGATTGACGGATAAAAAGCCCCGGCTCCGACTTTCAGTGACACTTCACCTGCATTGTCTACTGATGGTGGTCAGAGGGCCCGGTGGCACCAGTATATGGCAGCCCCGCTTCTGTCAGTGAGCCCCAGGGCAGCTGTGGCTACGATGTAGCTAGCCATCATCAGTGTGTGAGTGAATGAATGTAGTGTAAGTACAGGCCATTTACCAAAGTTTGGTTGAAACATTAATGTATAGCTCAGTGCTTTAAGAGAAACATGTCCTTCCAACTAAAGAGGAACCATTTGATTAGGCCTCCTTTCTTTTCCAACACGACAAACCATGTGTCTATGTGATGACTCCGACTCTCGGTATCCAAGTCCGACGGCCAGAGTGAGAAAGGGGTCAAAATGTTTGTAAACTTCTAAATCTTACTTGGAACCGAAAAATGGAATTTGATATTTATTGTCAATTTTTTACTTTATAATGTGAGAAACTAAGAAAACAAAGAGCAAATCAACAAATCAAGTGTCCCCGCCCACTCCTGTCAGATTGGGGTCAAAATCTGAATGTGAAAAAAACTCATTTGAAAGAGTTAAAAAAAAAAAAGGATAGAATCTGAAAGGAAAGGATATGAATCTGAACATATAAATATAATAAAATATTTAAAAAATAATATAAAAAAGGACAAAGTGTAATTAAAATGCTAAAATGAATTATTAGTTTTTTTCAAGCAGAGGGGAAGAATTTAGATTTAATTCTTATTTGATGTTTACTTTTTTAGTTTCTCAGATTATAAGGTAAACAT
>NW_015152860.1:23760-29143 GCF_000732505.1 Cyprinodon variegatus | reverse complement strand
AACCAGTAGGTGGCAGTAGTGTTCTTTGACAAACATGGATGCCTCCAGTAAAGCACATTCAATGAAAATTACTCTTAATTAAAAACACTGATCATTTATTGAGCAGGTTGGAATAGTTTCATCTTTAAAGTACTTTCAGAAGTTTGTATTCTGAATATGAGTGGACTTTAAAGGATATCTGGATGCATTTTTTACTGCTGTTAATCAGAAACAACTTTAAACAGTAAATAAAACAGTAAAGGGATCCAACTTGTATCATCACTTAGCTGCTGCCTCCTCCTCAGAAGGGGCAGTTAGGCCCCATGGCATGCTGGGTAAATATTCTGCCAGCCACTCCCCCCAGCTGCTCCTTGGAACCTCCTCTGCTCCTCGTTTCACCTCCCAGCCACCAACCACCCAGTCTAGCTCCTCCCGCCCTCCCTCCGCCTCCTCCCTTTCCTCTCGCAGGATAACGCTGTACCGTTTTTTGGAGACTGCAACTCCTGCATCTCCTTTCGGCTCCCTCTCCGTCCTGATTCCTGTTTTTTTGCCTCCATCTTCTGCAGACACCTGACATTCCTCCACAACTTCCCTCCACCCGTCTATCTCCTCCTCTCTGCTCAACAGGCGGTACATGGTCTTCCTGTACACTCCTCTGCCATCGGCCCCCTTTCCATCTCCTGTCTCTTCTCCTGCTGTTAAATTTACAGTGATAATCTGTCCTTGGTTTCTCCCGTCCCCCTCAACTATGTCTCCCCCCTCTCTGTGGACAAATAGCAAAGATTGATAGTGCGCCACCACTCCTTTATCTACCGGCACTGCATTGCTTAACAGAGCTACACCTTCCCTGCTTCTCACCCTCCTTTGTAATGTGAGGCTCAGCGGCTTGTAGACCTTTTTGTACCAGATGAGCATATTCATCACAGTCACCAGGATGCACGTTGCTGAGGCAATGCAAAGCAGCAGACATCCTGCAAACAGCCAGATACAGAACACCCCTCCACCTCCTGCAGAGTTTACTTTAAATTTCCGCCAGATGACGGGAGAGGGGAATGAAACCAGAGTGGGAATCCATTCCGTAATTGCCTCAGTTGTTGGATCCGTTGGGACAGTCTGGACAGTTGTTGATAGGATGGTTGAAGGAATATCTGTGGTTGCTATAAACGCTGATGTTGAAGATCTGGAAGTCTTAGGAATCGAATCTGTGGTCTGAGCGACCGACCTGACAAACAAAGTTTCCTTTCTTATTTCAGACCCGGAATGATACGACCATTCAAGGAGACTGGTGAAGGTTTGATACCAGGACCATGTCACCACTCTGGTGTAGTCTGCAGACAACTCTGGAAACCAAGTAGTCATGTATTCAGAGGTTGTGGGATCAGTAGTGGAAGGAACCACTGGAGGGAGATAAGTTGTAGGTTCTGGGGTAGTAGGAGTATTTGGTGCTGCGTTTATTGGAACGTAGAAGTCTCCTGGTGATTCCAGTTCATCTACAGTTGGGCATAGATCTGATTCTTCTAGAGACAACACAGGTTTCCCCTGGTGTTCCTGTGGAGAATCGCACACCTGGAAACAGACAAACATTACAGGTGTGTCAAAGCAAGAGCAAGAACTACCTGACCCAGCATCTGGGTTGCATATGTCTACTTTCCCTGATTAGATTGCTGTAGCTTTGACCCTAAAAAATGACTGATAGCATCATGACCAACACTCCCTGGAGGAATAGTTGCTGAATCTCAGTGGGACCATTGTGGCTAAATAAAGGCCCCTTCATGACAATAAGTCATGATCTTTATAATATCATATTCTTACAACAAATTCTCATGTGTTGTGATCAGATTTGTCTCTTGAGCAATCTAGTTTCTCTGTCAATCTTTGCGTATTCAAAACAGTCCAGCCTTGAATAAAACTCAAGTCGATATGAGAATAATGAATCATAGTTTACAACATCAGCAACTGCTTTCCAGATTCTCTTCCAGCACAAGGAACTCAACTTATTCAATAATGGAAGATGAAAAATGTCAGTTACCAGGCTCTCTGGATCCACCTTAATGATCGGACCATCTCGGACGTAGAAGTTGAGCTCATAGTCATCCAGATATCTGCGTAAGTAACCGAGGGAACAGGAGCAGACCCAGGGATTTTCTGAGAGGTAGAGGTATGGAACATCCTCTCTAGGGCTGAACCAATTATCAGACATCACCTTGATCTAAGAAGGAAGGGAGACATGTCCTACAGAGTGAGGATTCATCATCAGGAACCGTACATATCACTGAAGTCTAGCCGCCGACCTTGTTTTGCTCCAAGTACAGAGTTTCTATGGCTGGCAGAGGGTGAAGCATGAGATCAGGCAGTCTGGAGATCTGATTGCCGGTCAGGTCAAGAATCTACAGGATAAACGCACAGGTTTCAGTTCATTGTCTCCATAAGGCCCAACAGGAGTTCCATTTCTCATCATTTTCTGACTGTTTGTATGGCCACTCGCACCCACTGACCTCCAGCTTACTGAGCCCAGAGAAGGTCTGGTCGGTCAGAGATGCAATGGAGTTGTTTTCCAGGTAAAGTTCAGTCAGAGAAGGACAGGCTGTGAAGGAGCCATCTGAGAGGAACGTCAGGCGGTTGGAGCCCAGCCGCAGCACACTCAGATCCCGCAGGATAGGACCAGAACTGGGGGTCACCTCTGGAACCTGCAGAACGAGACACGAATTACCCCATACGTTTATCTCAGATCTTCTATTTAACAATATTCACCTGGTACCACAGACCTTGTTGGCTGTTAGGTCGATCTCATAGAGCTCTGTAAAGATCTGGAAGGAGGTCCAGGACAGAGAGGAGAACAGGTTGTGTGGAAACAGTAGAACCTGAAAAAATAAAGTCATTAAAAAGATTACTGTGAGAAGGTTCAGAATTTCTATCTGTTCCCAGCAGAACGTCTGTTAGCACCTCCCAGCATTTCAAGTCTTTGGTTCCATGATGGTTTAACTGGAGATCTCATCATGTCTGTTTGCTTAGGTCAGGTTCACTGTGAAAAGTCCTCACAGCTCAGATAAAAGGTTTAAACTTGACTCAGAACGTCAATTCAAACCTGTTAAATGAGAAGGTTATGTCCCCTTTAAAAAAGCTGCTGTGCCTCGGGGCTTCGTCACGGTTCTTTTCCTGGGAGCAAGTTATTTACTACTCTTAACTCAAACTGGGTAATAACATATAAAAAGGACTATAAAACAGGAGTTAAAAAGTAACAGAGTTTATTCCAGATCAGGTCGTTACAGGACAGAGAAAATGCTTGGAGCTTGCACAGCTGTGGGCTCAAAAATCACGCCCGCGAGCGTCCGGCAAAGATTGAGCCCCGAACAAGGTCATCTTCTCCTTCTTATAGCTCATGAGTCTATGTGTTGCCCCAGGTGGATGCTTGGTTGTCCGTATCAGAAACTGACACGCCATCCATGCCCAAGAATTACAGATAGCTCTCCTCTATCAGACCGGCTCCCATATCCTGTGTATTTTTAAAGACATAAAGGCTGTCCTGATTAGATGACCTCCGTACACACAGTGACATCCACAATGTGTAGGAAGGCATTCTACTCTCTCTAATTCGGCTAGCAAAGTAACAATGCACATGATGTATAAAGCATAAACCTAACAAACCCTTCCAAACAAAGTAAAACATGCAGTGACGGTTCTAGACCAAATGAACCAGGGGCCCAAGAGGGGGCCAGCGTGTTTTCATGGGGGCACAAAAGCTTGAAGTAAAAAACAGGGCAAGGGATTTAAATATATTAATATAGCTGCATGAAGTGAAATTTCTATTTAATTAGATTTAATTAAAATTCTAAGTCTCAATAGGTCAATATACATTACATATTTTAGAAATTTTACATTTTCTTTTGACTTCAATTAAGTTAAAATTACAGTTTTTTACCAAATCTGAACTATAACTCAAGAAAAACTGATAAATTCAATAGTATTTTTTTTATTTCTTTAAAAAAAGACATTTAGCAGATGGAAACTGGGATCCAATCTCAATACCACTGAAGCTATCACCTTATTGTTTTTAAATAATTAGTAAAACGGATATTATAAAGGAGAAAAAAAAATGAAATAGATCCAAAAGAACAATGAGTAACCATGTCTGTTCCAGCGCAACTCATCATTAACAAATCTTTCAGTGTTATGTCTCCAGTACAGGGGCCATAACAGGGGCCAGGACATGATCTACAGGGACACTGGCCCCCGTTGGCCTGTCTAGAACCACACATGAAAGCAGGAATAGATCAGAGGTCTCAGCTCCTCCACAGATACTAGAACATTTGGCAGTGATCGTTTTATACAGGAAAAGTTTAACAAACAGTCATTTTGTTCTAAAATGCTTGAAGCCTCTGATCTTCATGAAGGAACCGGGTCACGGTACCTGGGTCGTGTATTCCAGTCCTGCTGGGATGTGACTGAATCCGGCTCCTGTGCAGTTCTCCCTGGGCCGGTGGTCCTTATCCCTGTCGCTATGACAACCAGGCACTGAGCCCATGGCTCCATGGAGGAGGAGGAAGAGGAGGAAGGAGAGCCTCATGTTGAAGGAGATCCTCATGAAGAGCAGATGTCTGTGAGTCTGAGGAGAACCTCAGCAGGGTCTGAATCCTGTTTCTGTTCAGGCAGTTTGACAGACAGCTGCTGCTGCAGCAGGAAGTGAGATAAGGCTCCACGTCTTCAGCTGGGTTTTTATTTAGACGCGTTGTCCTGGGAAGCTTCATCAGGGTGTGATGTTGGCTTTAATTATCAGGAGAAGCAAAGTTCCTGCTGTTCTCACCACAGAACAGATAACTGGAGGCTCTGAAGCAGCAGACAGGAAGCCAACGATACAGAGATGTTTTTATTTATCCTTCTTCACGGAGAAAAGAAACAACTGAGCAGCTGCTTCTCTATGAGAAACTCCTACTAAACTAACGAGTCGGCTTCATGCTTAATTGATTTTGTTTTTTTACATGTTGGGTTATTGCTAAGATGTCTTGTTTTAGTCAAAGTAGAAAGCCCGTCACATCAGTGCTGTTTGTTTTAACATCTCATTTTCCCCTGCAAAACCTTATTAGATAAAATATGATAAAGCAGGAAAAAGGTGGACACTGATCCAAATGGACCGGGTTCCATTCATTCACAGATGTATGGACATGTTTGTGCTTGGTGAGTTTACAGCAAGTTTCAGCCATTGAGAAAAAAAACCATCCAGCACTACTGTGAGGGAAAAAAACAACTAAGAAAAGATTAGATTTACGAATGCCTGTTAGGTCTGAGGAAACCGGAAACCATTTGCACACGTTTTTACACAGTAGCAACCTATTTGTTAATGAGGTAGCATCAGCGTCAAAGCCGTACATTTGTATCTCCAACACAAAATGATTGTCAGATCCATTTA
>NW_015152860.1:20563-23047 GCF_000732505.1 Cyprinodon variegatus | reverse complement strand
GAAAAACGATTTCGATTGTTGTTTAAAGTTCTTCTTCTTCTTCTGTTTTATGGTAGTTGGCAAGCGACTTACTGATGTGCATTACTGCCAACTACTGGAAGTTGACTGTAAGGAATTGACGCGGTCTGCTCATGCGCTCTTTGTTATCAGAGAACCAAGCCAGAACTGAACGGCGTCGAGCCCTGCTGATGAACTCGTACAAGTTTAACGTGGTTTGGTTGTGTCTGGCACTGTCCGGTTAAGTTTGTGTTCCATTTATAATAAACAGTTATCTCAGTTACCTTGCTCGGTCCACTCTCTGCATGGTTGCAAAAGGGTAGTGTTAATGGGGCGTTAGACGCCTGCAAGGCAGGTTGCTTGGATACCAATGAAGTGGTGCATGATGCCAACTAAGCAGGAACCTGAGAGGCCGGCAACAGCAGAGGTTAGGATACAGAACTGAGCTGTGTTAGGCTAACATTTTTCTGATTGTTACATGTTGCCTGCAAACACACGGCCAATCGCCCCTTTGTCAGAGCGATTCAAGTTGAAATCATGGTCAACCTGTTAACTATGAACAAAGATAAAATAAATTCACAACAGCTTCCATTCATTAACACACAGCTGGCGATAATAGATCATCTTTCATGATTTTAGTTTTTGTCATTATGGCGGTTTGTAGTAAAGCCACCAGACCAGAAACTGGGTCGGCTATCAGAGTTTGATCTGTTTCGGTGTTCTGTCAGATCAGCATACCCATAGTCAATATGCATTCGCAAGATGTCAGATTTGCATACGTGTATGCTAGTCCCATTTATCCCTTTAGTTTTGTAAGAAAAATAGACTTTAAACAACGTGTACAAAAAAACAATTTAAGGTCAGATCGCCGTATGCTTCAAAAAAGGAAGTAATTTAATTCTTTTTTTGTACATGGCTTAAGGGATACACTTTTATTGAGGTTGTTTAAAGTGTATTTTTCTTACACAACTTAAGGGATTAACAGGGATTGACTATGGGTATGCTGGTCTGATGGGGTATGTTGATCTGACAGAACACCGGCTTAAGTTCATGAGTTCAGTGTGGTTCCTCTGGTTCTCTAAACGTTTACATAAAACCTGACCTACTTCTGTTGAACCCAAGACCAAACCCAGACTTATTGACCTGACAACATAGTGAAACCACGACGGTCTTCCTCTTTACAACCGCAGAGAAAACCAAAGACCTTCCAAACTGAACCAAGGGTGCTGTCTGTGTTGTTGCTACGGCAACCATAACACATTTTCTTCTGTTGGAAACAGAAAGTCCAGAAGATCTGAGATCTCTGCACGTTTCAGGTTGGATTTGTTTGGTGCCCCGTTAAAAGTTTTGATGCGTTAAACCCGATTTGAAATATCATCAGTTTATAAAACAGTTAAAGCTTATGTTCCATCTTTTTTTTTTTTTTACATTTTTTTTATTAACTTAATGGAAACCAATAAAGTTACATGTAGCAAAGCAACAAACAGAACCATATTAAATATAATCTACTGCATAAAATTAATGTTCTCATGAAAAACAAGTGTAGAAATTGAACTTAAATCCTTTTTTTTCTTTTTTTAAAGATGTGCACATCAGCTTGCTGTGTGAACCCGCTTTACATACAGAACAAAGCAGTGTGACTCGTTGAAGGCCGCCACATTCTGCTATAGAGGAGATAAACAGCTGCAGGTCCACTCTGTAGAGGATCCACAGCTGATGGCTTCTGTGGGTCAGGTTCTTCTGACTTCAGAGTAGAGGATTTCTGGATCAGTACCTGAACAGATCCAGACATGACTGATCAGATGCATGCAGTAAACCTGCTGGTAGCAACCAGGCTGATGCTAATCAGGATTATAAATACCAGGTCTCTGACTCTTTGGGGGTTTCTTCTGGCTGATGATGTCCACCTGACTGTAGCTGATGTCGTCCTTTTTAGCAGCTGGAGGAGAAAACAGAGTGATATCAATAAACCTGGTTAATTATATAGAAAAGAGGAATTAGGTTGAATGTGCTGCAGACAGACAGTTGAAGGTCTGGCTGCACAGAAACCATGAAACCAGGAAAGATGTCTGACCTTGAACACATCGTCTCACCAGAACGACCAGTAAGACCAGAAAGAGCAGAACAGAAGCAGGTGCAGCAGCTAATAACACGGACAGAGGGAGATGAGGATGGCCAGTAGGGGAGACTTTTCCTGAAACAAACAGGAACCAAGTCAGAGATTCACACAGACAGTTCAATTCAGTTTATTTATAAAGCCCCAAATTCACCTAAAGGTACAGAGACGATCCAATCAAATCATCCATATTTGTTAAAAGCTTAATTACTGCACCTATAAACGGGTCCATTTACATTAAAGGCTGTAAGTTTTCCAGGTGGTTCAACCTTCTGTAAAAAACAATCCAGCCTGACACCAAGCTGCTGTAAAGTGGCAGGGAGGTGGGTCATTGGCTTCCTGTTAAATCCAGAATAGAATCTAAAATCCTC
>NW_015152860.1:15299-16293 GCF_000732505.1 Cyprinodon variegatus | reverse complement strand
TGGGCCCTCTAGCTGGCCCTGTGGGACAATTTTGAAATTTAACTGGTTGAAGAAAACATTCCTTAGTAATAATTTTAAGGTAAGATCAGCCAGCATTGCTGATTCTGAAGGCCCTGGGCAGATTTGATTGACATAGCAACACAACATGTGTTGTGAATTTGGCGCTATATAAATAAACTGAATTGAATTGAATTGAATAAAGTTGAGATCTGATTGGACAAAAAATACAGCAACCAGATACATGTAATGGAACAAGACAAGAGAAGCACTACAAACTTTAGTGAATGGATTGTTTGGAATAAATTAATACAGTTGGAAAGAAGAAAATTTAAGTTTAGGTTGTGAATGTAGGTTAGTGTTTCTTATTGATTTTAGGCCTTGAAGGCCCTGACCCCCGCCACTGGTTTTAAGGTAGGTTGTCTTAATGAACTGAATTCATAGTGTGTTTCTATATCAAGGTATCTTTTCCATCAAACATTGTGCAATGTGAGACCTTTAGCAAAATAATTTAAAAAAAAATTACACCTTGGCAAGGACAAAGTTGGAAAATCTGGTATGCCGTAGTGTATGTTCACTGAAACATGGCTGCAGGGTTAAATTCCTGACTCCCACATCTCTCTGCCATTTTTTGACCATATGAGCAGACAGAGATTTAAAGAAGGCCAGCAAAAGGAGGATGGATGGGTTGACTTATCATTTATTGAACAGTATGTAATAATGTCATATTTAAAGTACTTTCAGAAATTTGAATTCTGAATATGACCGGACTTCTCCTTTAATATTAAGGAGCACTGAGCAGCTTTTTCTACCATCATCCTGGGGTTAAGGGTATTGCTACAGAACTCAAGGTGCCAGTCTGTGGAAACTTATGGACACTACAAAACTTCAACACACTTCTATCTAACCTCTAGGCCAGGGGTGCTCAAGTCCAGTCATCAAGAGCTACTATCCTGCAACTTTTTGATGCACCCAATTTTTAACAGACCTGAATCAA
>NW_015152860.1:9276-12761 GCF_000732505.1 Cyprinodon variegatus | reverse complement strand
ATAATTTATGACATAAAACCAACTCAGGGTTCACCAGCATATCTTTTTCTTTCTTGAACAGAGACTCTTTTGGAGGTTTACTGTTTTTCTGTCTTCTTGAACACCCAGTTGGCCTCAGGAGAAGGCCGCTCACACTGATCGAATAGCATAATGCACATGAACATCTACTGTCACTACATGATCATCCAGGAGGAGCAAATCCTGCGAAGGTAATGACCCGAAGTGACTCAATCTGACTCTAAATTCTATTGAATTGGCCCCGTAAAGTGCCCTATGACATATTCCATCCAAATAAACTAATTTGAGAAGACACCAGCAACTGTGACCCTGACGGACTAGCAGGAGAAGATGGGTGGATAGATTCTAATTAGTTTCTTACCTTCCAATCATCTAATTGACAATCATCATCATGGCAGTAGAACACATTAAAATCTAATCAATAAACATAAACATTTTAGGATTTAAACAACTGCGATTGTACTTACAGATTAGCCACAGCAGAGAGTTTATTTTCATGGTGTCCTCTGGTCATAGGAAGGTCATTGGTTCTTTCTATCATGGGAGGAAAGCTTAATTCCTTTGTTCTTCTAAACGGCAGCAGCTGAGGTTTCTGTCAATCAGCTGACCTGAGAAAAGGGTGGGCTTAACAGTTTGACAAAAATATTGCTTAAATAATCCAGTGACTGCTGGAAGCCGCTAACTGATCAGTAGAAAACACTGGAACCAGAGCGCTTGATGATTTCCCTGACTATCATGTAGATTTAGCTTCTGAACAAGCCTGAGGTGGTCCAGCTCGTGTTTCCTGCAAACGGGACCCTTTTGCCTGTAAACTGAGGCTGGCTGACGTTTATTTCCACAGCAGCTGTGATGTGGGGAGCTTACACCCACTGATGAGAGGAAGTAATCAGTTAGGGCGATGTTGTGGTTATAAAGTTTAAAGTAAAAAAAGATCTCAAAGGCAAAACGAAAGTGACTTAAGTTTGGTCCAACTATAATGAATATAACCAAACAATAAACCTTCCGACCAAAAGGAAACGCTAAATATCTTAAAAACAAATACTGGATTTGAAAGGAAAATCAAAATTGATGTCTTTTTAGGCAATTTTAACTGCAGCCAGAGAGTTCCCACACTCAATCACAAAGAGACCACCTCTCAGAACGGATATAATCAAATCAGCACATAAACTACAAAACTGCACCATGAAAGAGGTCTCTGCAGAACATGTAGAAGATGTATTTAAAGAGCATCGTTGGTCCATTGTTTCAAGGCTAGTCCAGTGGAGGATCTGTAGGTGGAAGCAGGGCTGGAGGCCTGGAGTACCGCAGGGTTGTGTGCTTAAACTCCTTCCTTTCAATCTGCTGCAGGTTGTGCTTTAAAGGAGCTGACCGTGGAAGTGAGAAGGTTTGCAGAAAACAAATGTTCTCATGTTGAACAGTGAATAATCCGTTGGCAGGAAAGAATATCATGTTTAAATTCCTGGTCCAGACCTGCTACATTAAAAAGATGCTAAAGAGGCTGAGAAGCATTGAAAACACAGCAGCTAAAAACAATCATCGCTGCTGAAAAGGTTTTAGTCTCTATTCTAAACATTAGTAAATTACTAAGGTTTTTTTATTATCTATAGGAATACAGTTATTCTTTCTTCTTGTCAGTAGATGTACATAAATAGTCACAGGAAGCCATGACTTCCTGTTTCTTACTTTCTTTTGTCAAACTGTGTAGGCGGGGGGGTCGATTGAGTGCATCTGACAGATATGATAGTACTGAAGTTTTTCTTTCTGTATTTTTAGTATTAAATTAGCTAACCCAAAAGCTAACAATGAGAACAACATGGCCTCTGGGATCATCCGGGCACTGAAGCCCCTCCACCACGTTAAGGCGGTTCAAGGAGGATCACCACGTTTGCATGGTGAAGGACTAGTGAGTGTGTATAACAAAGAGCAGGGGGAGGGGGGGTATGATCTTAGACTGATGACAGGCTGCATCAAAATGGAGTCATCCAGCGACGCAGGAGTAGGATAGGAGCTTGATAAATACGACATTGTCACGGGGAATGAAAGATTTTGAATGAAAACTTTGCATCTTTAAGAGGAATGGATATGGACTCTGATAGGCCATCAACCTCAGGAGCCACAGAAACTAGATTAGAAATGTAATGAGAGGTGTGTGCAAACAAGAGCAGTGAAAAACAAGCAGGCACAAATTTATTGAAAATCTAGAGGGTGATGCCCACACTGAAATAACATTTTCACGGGATGGTTAAAAAAAGAAAGTATAAATGTATGTAAATGTTTGACTTACTTAAAGATGTTAATGTTTGACGAAAAAGCAGCCTTAGAACCCTCTGGCAGTGTCTGGGGTGGCAGGTCTCCTTTTGTTCCTCCTTGCACAAAGGCAGAGGTAGCGGCCCTGCTGAAGGGTTGTTGCCCTCCTATGGCCTCCTCCACATCTCTTAGTGTACTGGCCTGACTCCTGGTAGCGCCTCCAGCCTTTAGACATGAGGCTGACAGACACAGCAAACCTTACCACAGCTCACACTGATGTGCCATCCTGGATTAGCTTCACTTTGGAAGGTTTGAGGCACTAAACAGTCTCCAGCAGTGAAAGCTTTTCCACACTAAACCTGGATGTAGCTGAAGTGAGGAAAACTCTGAGGAGAGTCAACCCAAGAAAAGACCCGGGCCCCGATAAGATACCTGGGCAGGTGTATAAGGAGTTTATCACCTGGCTGGACCAATCCATAGTGCCAGCATGCTTCCAGTCTGCCTCCATTATTCCAGTCCCAAAGAAGCCTCAGGTCGCCTCCCTCAATGATTAGCGGCCTGTCGCACTGACTCCCATCATGATGAAGACCATAAGTGGGGGTAATAACTCCTGATGCATAAAATTCCACCAGTATTTTTTACCAGCAGGTGGATCCATTGCAATCAGCTCCAAGCTGACACCAAAAGTTCAAAGCCCCACAGCTCTGAAGCTGCTATAGCTAGAAATGCAGAAATATTCTGCATTTGTGGTTGACATGATGTAGAACAAATAAAATACAATAGAATCTGCCTTTATTTCAAGAATGTCTTTATTACTGCTGTTCAAAAAAGAACTATCATTTCCAAGAATAAAAAAGAACTTTGTCTGATGTTTGAACTGATGCAGGTTGGTCTGTGTTCTAGTCACCCAATTTGAATTTATATATTAGGAAACTAAAGGGTGTTATCTTTCAAATCATGTATTGCATATGTAATTTTGGCTAACAGTTCCTAAGTTATTTGCTTTTCCATTTGGGTATGCACAATAGGCGAGAATAACCCAAAATGAGGTGGATGTTAAGAGGTGAAAGAACACATCGTCTCCAGTCTGCCGTCATCAGTATAAGCCCCTCCCCTCAGGGCTGCATCCTGACCCCCCCTGCCGTTCACCCTGATGACACACGACTGCGTCCCCAGGTTCACCACCGATCACATGGTGAAGTTTGCAGACGACACCACGG
>NW_015152860.1:6179-8711 GCF_000732505.1 Cyprinodon variegatus | reverse complement strand
CCTTTTAGTGCTTTATATATATAGGGCCCAAAAACATTAATGTATAAACGAATAACAGCCGATTCAGATGCTAAATCCATAAATCATGCATCCCTAGAAGTACAATTTCAATTCCATCCATTGATCCAGAAAAATATGGATTTGCTGCATTTTAAATATAGCATAGCATATTTTTTTCTTGTAAACTTTCTGTTGAACTTGGAGATATATTTTATAGCATGTTTCATTTCCCAGGAAATCTGTTTCCCCTTGAAATCTGCAGCTCTCCCTACTTCTCTCTGTTTAAAAAGATTTATGAACCTATTTACTAATATAATGATGCCAGAAAGAACATTTCCAGATCTGTAGAAGCTCTGCAGTCTGATTCTGTCTGTTCAATAAGAAACATTTTACCCCGTAGCTGGGCATCATGGTCCTCTGAGAAGCCCAGATTTGTTTAACTAGTAAAGAAGAACAAACTATGTTTTCTCAGCTTATTGTATTATAATAAAAAACTTGTAAAAACCTACAATCTGTTACTATTTTTAACTGAAAAAGCTCTCTATGTCTAACGAAGAGTTGATTTTTTTGGCGGCATCTCAAATTTTTTGTTTTAACCAACCCGTCTCTTAACTTTTACTTCACTTTTACTGTCGTAAAACTAATAATGTGCAAATTAAAAATATACAAAAGCAAAAATAGCAAACAACACCTGTTTTTTTTATTATCAATACCATAAAAAATTTGCAATGGATCTGGATGCAGGGTTTAAGTACTGACCTTTTTTTTTTTTTTTTACCACCAATAATTCTAATAAACTTAGTCCACTGTCTAAGAATGGTTAATTTTTATTTTTACTTGAAATGTTTTTATCTATGACCTGTATGCTGCACTCTGAGCCACGTGCCTCAATTCATTTTAATGATTAAAGCAGAATAATGACCGTAAAGTGTCTTAATTCTTCACATTAAGGTTTTATTGAATACATGAGTTGAAAATGCAGGAGATCCAGGTCTAAAATTAGCTGTAGGGAGACCTCTAGTGGCGAACAGCCAGAACTGCACCATCTAGTTTAAAGCTGTGTAACACTGAAATCAGTCCGTCACCAAGTGAAGCATCATTAGCGGTTCCTGTTGTTAATGAAGCTGATAAACGGTGAGTTTAAAATGGATCAGACCATCTGATTAACCTCTCTGTGTGCAGCATAAAGATCGGCTTGAATCACTTTGTTGTTTTATTTTATTTTTTATTTTATTATTGTGCACTGGTTAACTAGTTAGGAGCTACATGCTAATGCTAACATCAGTGTTTGCCCTGCAGGTCCAGGTTTGCAGCGCAGTTATCAGTGTTTAAGCTAATGATCTGATAACTTAGACATCACATGTAGAATAGAAATGATGCATATAGATTGGCCAAGTCGTGTTATTAGTGCTGCATGAAGTATTTCCAGATAAAAACATCATTTCTATTTAAATCCTCTGTGCTGCATGGCTGCTGTTCAATGACTGAAGGACAGATTGATTCATTCAGAATCCTCTGATTCTTTACTGGATCCCAGGAGGAGAACCAGAACCAGAACCTGCAGAGTTCTAACTGGACCCTAATCCTGAGAGACTTTTGTTTCTGTTTTAATCTAAGATATTAAATCTATTCCATCACCTTCCACTGGTTGATCTGTTTTCTGCAGCTCCTAAAACCTTCATGTTTCTGTTTATTAGAAGAAAAGCACATTTATGGGAATTCTAAAACATGCAGCAGAAAGTTTAGCAGAGAAAAGTAAAAAGTTGGAAATTATTTTATAAAACTTAGAATCTAGTTCTCTATATTGACAGAGTTCACAGCAGGAATGACAGATGAACCAAATAACCTGAACATGTAGGTTCAGATCAGAACTGTTCAAATTAAAGGTCATTTTTTCATAATTCTATGGTTTTGTTGCTATCAGATGATATTCATATTTTTATTGTTCAGAATAAATGACCAAAAAAAGGAAAAAGACTGGGAAAAACCATGGAGATGTGCTGCTCTGGGAGACATGTTTATTTCCTCTTCATAAATTGTGACCTTAAATTTATTTTTTTGTGATTTTCTGTATTTGGCCAAAAGTTAAACCACAAATATTTCCTAAATTCAGTCAGAAAGATAAACTTTCGATAACAATCTGAAAAATAAAAGCCTCAGAAAAACTGCTATGAAAAGATTACAACTGAAAAAGCACAAAGTTAGGCTGATTATTTAACCATGTTTATAAAACTCCTCCAGTTTAATATTTTACGTCATATGCTTCGTTGATCTGATTGCTTTATTTGGCCCGTCTATCACCAACATAGGCCAATCAGCTAACCAGTATTTTCGCCCCTTCCCAAAATTACTTCAATGGAAGGTTTCCAGATGAATATGCGGAGCAAATCCATCTGGCGGAGTCAGGTTACAGTTCTGCTCTCCTAAGCTGGAATATTTTAACTGTAAACCCTTTTTCTCCCTCTGTGAGTCGGCGTCCTTCACCGTGCTCGCCGTTTATATTTTACTGCTCAGGTAGTCAGTGCGCCTTGT
>NW_015152860.1:0-3917 GCF_000732505.1 Cyprinodon variegatus | reverse complement strand
CCAAGGTTTGTGACGGTGGTGGAAAAGGAGAAATACTTGAAGATTCTTTTTCATCAACCTCAACCAGTGGAGGAAACGCCTTTTCTTCTGAAAGATAATTATTTAACGTTTCTCTTCTCTTTCCAATGATGCAGTAGAACCATTAAAGTGGGGACAGACATTAATGTCTACCAAAGTTGAGGAGCATAGAGCCCTAAAAGAACACAGACCAGTAGATTTAAAGCAAGTTCATGAAACCTTTAATGGCTTTGATTCTGTAGTACAGGCCATTTTAAACTTAAATATAGATATATGCAGATGATTATTAGATATTATTTGCACCTCACACCTCGCTGAAAACATTTCAACAGTAAGGACATTCTCAGGGATCTAGTTACATTAAGGACTGGCTGTACTGAATTTCTTCGGTTTTAATACTATGAATAATATATGAATATTCCTCTGATACCAATATAATATGGATATTCATAATATGAATGATGTCATTTTTTTTAATAACAGTGGTTTCATTCTGCTTTTTGTTATTTCACCTGTTCAAGTATATAGACTGGTTGTATAGTTAGACTTCGAGGCAATTTCTTTTTCACTTGAGATGAGTTGAGAGGATTCCAAAAAGAGCATTCCTGCTGTAAGATTCAATAAACACTTTAGAACCATTTGAAAACCACAGAGTAAGAACTGCATTTGATAATTTTTCCTGATCAAATGGTGGTAGTACAGTGTGCAGGGTGTAAGGTCAATCTTGCTGTTCTGGTTTATCTTTGGATAGTTTTGGTTCGTGTTTAAGAGTCAGAATGATAAAACATATAAAGGGATAACTGATGTTATCAGTTATCCCTTTGTTTTAAAAAAAGTTTTTTAAACATTTGAGATTAGAGTGTCTATTATATATAATTTATTATTTATAATTTATTTTTCAAACATTGATATCTTTCCATCTGTTGTTATAGACGCATGAAGATCATCAACAGTCCGGTGTTCCCCTCACTGCACCGCCTGCAGAAACGGTTTACGGTCAGACTGGGGAAAAGAAATACAGCTGTGACCAATGTGGAGCATCCTTTCTACATAAACGCTATTTAAAGAGACATCAATGGAGTCACACCACGGAGAGACCGTTCCGTTGTGACCAGTGTGGGGTAGGTTTTACATGCAAGTATCAACTAAAGAAGCACGAAAAAAACCACACTGGGGAGAGACCATTCACCTGTGCCCAGTGTGGAGCGAGTTTTAAAGACAAGTATGATTTAAAGTCACATGAAAAATGCCACTCTGGAGAAAAACCATACAGCTGTGACAAGTGTGGAGCAGCTTTTCAAAGGAAATATGGCTTAACTGTGCATCTGCGGATCCACACTGGAGAGAGACCGTACCGCTGTGACCAATGCGGACATACTTTTATAACTATATCGCTCTTAAAGATACATCAACGGCTCCATGCTGAACATAATCCATACAGCTGTGATCAGTGTGGATTAACTTTACAAACCCCGTATGGATTAAAGACCCACCTACAGCGCCACACTGGAGAGAGACCATTCCACTGTGACCAGTGTGATGCAAGTTTTCCAAGGAAATATGATTTAAGGTTACATCAGATGATTCACACTGCTGAGAGACCATTCAGCTGTGACAAGTGTGAAGCAACATTTAAAACCAAACCTAATTTAACGAGACATCAAAAGATCCACACTGGAGAGAGACCCTGTCGCTGTGACCAATGTGAAGCAACTTTTCAAAGGAAATATGATTTAAGGGTACATCAAAGGATCCACACTGGAGAGAGACCGTACCGCTGTGATGGGTGTGGATCAGCTTTCCAAACGAAATCTAATCTGAAGGTGCATCAGCATCTCCACACTAGAGACCATGCAGCTGTGAAGGGAGATTAAAAGGAAAGCAAGTAAAAAGTTACTTTGCAGCTTGGTGTGGGTCCTGGCTGAAGTTTGTTAGTGTGTTAGAAATATATATGTCAACATTGGCACAATCAGACATGTTGATGTTTACACTACGCTGTAAAGGGGAGAGATGAGTAATTATGTAAGATTCCAATAAACATTTCAATGTAGAAAATGCATGACGTTTCTGATGGTTTATAAAAAGGAAGGTGATCAGAGATTATTCAACAATAATAGTAAAAACAGAGTAAAGTTCAGAGGGGTTTTAGAGCCTCCAGCACCACCAAACATTTAGCATAAAAAGGGATTCCATCCAGAACACACACTGTTGAGGCTATAATATATCCTGCCTATCGGTGCTGCTGAGCCGTGGGGCCGTCATCCTGCTAAGGTCGCCTGCTGCGTTCAGTTTAATTCTCTTTGCATTTAAGCACATTCCATAAATGATGATTAAACTAAATGTTCATGCTTTTGTTCTGCAACCTTCTAAATACAGCTATCGTGGCTCCATATCAGGAAACAACTTTGAATGTATTTTTTTATTCTTAATCAAAACTAACTATTCTTAATCAAAATTAGTTCAATCAACTCTAAGTAGGTCCACTAGGAGTTTAGCACATGCAGAACTAGTCTGATAAGCCATTATCAGTGGAGCCATGAATCTATGAGTCACCATGACAACAGGCAACAGGAAGTGCCTATTTCACCCCACTGGAACTAGAGGTTTTAATGAAGAAATGGAAAAAGAGGTTAATGTGTTTAAAAGACAAAGAAACAGCGCTACAGCAATAAAGAAGAGAAAGATTGCAAAGAAGAAGGTTGCTGCTCCTGTTAATGCATAAGTTTATATGAAGTGGTCTATGGCAGGCCGTTTGTACATTTATTAAAAGCACACTCTGTTGTTCCATTTGTAGATCACTAAAAGATTCTCCCTGATCAAAATAAGACTCCTAGACTAAAATATATTAATATATTTTCTAAATCACGTTTGCAGCAGAAACCGAATTTCAGAAAGTAAAAAAAAGGAAAAGAAATTATACTAGTAAGAATGTTAACACATTTTAAGTGACCGTTCTGACATTTATCAGCTTGACTCAAAATGTATTTATGATATCTGAAATTCATTTATACAAAAATAATACAAATGCTGACCAGTAACAATAGGAATATGGATAACTGAAATTAATTAATAGAGATGCAGAATGTTTATTCTAGATGTGTAGAATGTCATTTTGTTTGAAATGGTCATTTAGACAAAGAAACAATGTTTTTTTCAAATATCAGGATTCAGTAAAACTAGTACATATCAAAATAGCTTGCCATAGTCTGTTGTGACCATGATAACATTACGTGTTTATTTCATGAATGGTAGTAGATCAATGTATCTATTTAGGTGAAATCTTCTGGCAGCAGGTGAAGATGAATAATAAAAATGTTCTATGAGATATGAGCTGTTCATCATCTCATGGGGTTCCTCTACAGTTTGATTCTCTTCTTTTACACAGTAAATACTAAGTGGCTGTTTGCTTTGGATGTTAGCATTGCATAAATGCTTGTAATTAGTGGCTATAAGGCTAATAGAATGGCTTCAGATTGTGCCAGCAGGCTCATCAGGTTGTTATCATCGAGTGAATCATAACTCTAAGCTAATTCCTTTTCCGCGGTGGAATTGATGAATCTATTTGTTTGCAATTTGAAAATAATTTCAGTAGTTCTTCCTGTACTGTAAATATCACTAAATGAAGATAAAATAGTCTGCATGCTCAAAATAACTAAACGAGTTGTAGAATCCTCTCCCTATAAATATTTAATTCTCTGTGAAAAAGTACCAATATTTCTTTAATAAGATCCTTATCAAATAAACATTCAATGTTTGCTTTTAAAAACTTTAACGGACCTAGAGAAGGATGATTTTTTATGCACCAAACTAAAACAAAAACTGGACATAAAACAGCGTGATTGGCTGTAAGGAGAGCGGAGACAGAGGACACGAAGTTTACTGAAGAAAACCTGCTGTTG
>NW_015152859.1:27654-29283 GCF_000732505.1 Cyprinodon variegatus | reverse complement strand
TTTTTCCCACGACTTTCCTTTGGAGGAAAGATGAACAAATAGAGATGAATGCAGATCAATTCAACTAGATTATCAATTATTCCACAGTAGCGCTGCACAACACTTTCTAACTCTGCATCACATAAAGTGTGAAATGAAAAAAGTGAAGCTAGCATTCTGTTGATGATGAACCTGCACTGATCGTACCTCTTTTCATCTTCCATGTTTTGGTCTGTATTTCAGAGTTCTTCTTTCTTTTCTATTGCTTTTATTGGAGCTCAGTAGCGGCCCATGCCTAGGTGGATCTCTGCACACTGTGTGTGTCAGCTAGCCTTTGTTCAGCCCTAGGCCTTGTGAGCTGGGTTGTGTGTTGGTGTTTCTGCCCTGTTTGCTCCTCCTCTTTGCAGGTTATGGTGATGGGGATCCTGAACAGAGGATAGAAATCCCTGCCTCTTTCTCTCTCTCCACGCCGCCCTGATGGACGCCCTGCTTCTGGACATCATCACCGTATCACCTTCATCATCATCTTCATCACCTTGCATCATCCTCATCAGCTGAATCATCATCACTTTCAACATCATCATCATCACCTTCATTATCATCATCACCTTCATCATTGTCATCATCATCATAATCACCATCATCATCATCATCACCATCATTACCTTCATTATTGTCATCATCATCTTCATCATCATCACTGTCATCATCATCATCCCCACCTTCATCATCATCATCATCATCATCATCATCATCATCACCACCTTCATTATCATCATCATCTTCTTCATCATCACCACCTTCATCATCAACATCATCACCTTCATCATTGTCATCATCATCTTCATCATCATCACTTTCATCATCTTCATCATCATCATCTTCATCGTCTTCATCATCATCATCACCACCTTCATTATCATCATCATTGTCTTCATCATCATCACCTTCATCATCGTCATCACCACCTTCATCATCATCACCTTCATCATTGTCATCATCATCTTCATCATCATCACTTTCATCATCTTCATCATCATCATCTTCATCATCATCATCACCACCTTCATCATCATCATCATCATCACCACCTTCATTATCATCATCATTGTCTTCATCATCATCACCTTCATCATCGTCATCACCACCTTCATCATCATCAACATCATCACCTTCATCATTGTCATCATCATCTTCAACATCATCACCTTTATCGTCATCATAACCATCATCACCATCATCATAGTCATCATCACCATCTTCATTATCACCACCTTCACTAGCATCATCATCACTTTCATCATTATAATCACCTTCATCATCTTCATCACCCTCATCATCATTGTCACCATCATCACTTTCATTGTCATAATCATCATCATCATCATCATCAGCTTCGTCATCGGTATTCCCATCATCATCACTATCTTCATCTTCATCATCACCACCTTCATCATCATCACCACCTTCATCACAAACATCCAATCATTTGCTCTACCCCACTGATACAGACACTTCCATCCATTCTAGTTTTTGTTAACCTGTGTTTGATCCTAAATCAATGTTTCTCTGCACCTTGTGGCATGGTCTCAAGTTTTTAGTACCCTGAGCCATAACACCCTGAAAATGAATGACAGGAAGTCCAGTTCA
>NW_015152859.1:21035-25851 GCF_000732505.1 Cyprinodon variegatus | reverse complement strand
TACCCTTTGTTCAGCCCTAGGCCTTGGGAGCTGGGTTGTGTGTTGGTGTTTCTGCCCTGTTTGCTCCTCCTCCAGTCCAGTTCATTTTCATCCTCCATGACTCTGCCAACTTCAGCTTTGCTTTCTATGTTAGGATATGAACTGAAGGCTCCAAGTCCAAAGACCAACTCAGGAAAATATTTATTAGAAAAGAAGATATTAACTTTGTTTTCCAGCTGATTCAATCATAAAAATTATGTCAAGATGAGCTTCGTTAACTTGATGTTCCTCACTTCAAAAACTGCATCATTTAGTTCAAAGTTCTCAGAAATGTGAGTTCAGCTCAGAAATACATCCATGGATTAAACTAAATGACACGGTTTTTGATTTCTTCTATCTTCCTCTTTATCAGAAAGTTTTTTCTTCTTTTTAATCAAACCATTTGACCAGAGGCCATAAAACAAGGGAGGAATTCTCTGGAAGAATCTCCAGGTGGGTAGGGACACTAAAGCCTAACAATGCCTCCACCTTCCAGTCCAGATCCGAACCAGATAACAGGATATTATGACCCACTCTATCAAAGGCTGCTTTCACTGGACTCTCAACACAGCTTTACCATCAGAAATATCAGCACCAAACTAAAACATTGTGACTGACCTCAATGTCTGTAACTTGCAGAGGGGAGACTGGAGAAAACCACAGAGCTGCTTCACTCCATCATCTTTCAGGTCGTTTTTGGTCAGGTCCAGTTCTGTCAGATGGGAGGGGTTGGACTTCAGAGCTGAGCCCAGAGATGCACACCTGATCTCTGAAAACCTGTAGTTAAGTAATCTGAATAAAGAATAAAAGACGTGTGGAAGCAACTGGAGAGACAGGTAAACATTAGATGTCCTGGAGAATTTCAGTTTTCCTGCAAGCCCCCCTCCCCTCTTCAAGGTTGTGTAATAAAACATTAAGATAATGGAATATTTATTCGGATATGATATAGTATTTTTTAGTAGAAATTAAATAAAGTTTCTAAACCAGCTCTCATGGGGTGAAAGAACATAAAGTTTATTAAGTATTGAGTGCAGAGAAAGGATGAAGAGAGAGCAGCGACCTGCTGAGTGGAGCACGAGAGCGAGACGCAAAGATGGATGACAGAGCAGAGTTTCTCCAAGTTTAAAGTGCACCACACATCTATTAAAAAGTGCATGGGAGGTTTAACCAAAGCACAATATGATCAGATGGTAACGGTGCGCTGAAGATGGTGTCACAAAACAAATACAGAATTATGATAACATAACAGATTTAAATCCCTTCTTTGTTTACCTGTTCCATGGTGTCTCTTTCTGTCCCTTGCCAGCCACAGTAGGATAATTATTATCGTCCTTCTTTCTTTGATGCCAACTCTCCTCTGTGACAACTCTAAAAGGTATCAGCACTGAGAGCCAATAAAACATGGATGAGTGCGCTTCTAGAAGACTCCTCTTTGGTCATAGCCTTATGCCTGTGTTGCCTTCACTGCAGCTGAAAATTACAAAACTGCTAATTTAATATCGTAGTGAGTTTGTAGGGACAAACTGGATTTGACAACAGCTTAATTTTGTTAAGATGGCTGTCCATTTTAAAACCTAAGTTTGTGGCCATTGGTTTTACAGAATGATTCAGATAGCCCAGGTGTAAAGGTAGGCTCGCTGAAGTGCCTCCAAAAACGTATTTTTTTTTATTTTTTTTTCATTAAAATATAAAAAGTTTAAAGCCATCAATGCTTTCACATCATCCAAACATTTCAGAAGAGATTCAACAGAGTTTTTGTTTCGCCTCAGCAGGAGATCTGACTATCGTCTGCATCAAAGTGAAAAGAAACCCCATGTTTCCTAAGGATCCCAGTGGGAGCAGATAAAGAGTAAAAAGAAGGGAGCCTAAAATAGAACCCTGAGGAACTCCATATAAAAAAGGAGCAGTGGAGGACAAAGAATTTCCCAGACTGACACAAAATTTTCAATGACTTTGAAAGGATGTGAACCACTGCACTGCTCTTCCTCGGATCCCCACCGAATGCTCCAAACCAGATAACAGGATATTATGACCCACTCTATGAAAGGCTGCTTTCATTGGATAAGGAAAATTTTAAAGCAAGCAGAAGCAGACAAACCTGCTGACATTTTCACAAGTTTTAGTATTTGGTGTGAATGCACCAATTCATAAAATTAGTAAACTAAGCGAACATTATTTTCCTACTGGAAAGAGAGATTAAATGGTAAAATAATCAGAATCAGAATTACTTTAGTAATCCCTGGAAGGAAATTACTTTCTTGCTGTGCAGCCCTTTACAGAAGACAGAACAATAGTTCTGGATAATGCTGCAACCATACACTGAAATTCAACTCATTGTTTCATGTTTCCTGCTTATTATTGAATAACTCATGACAGAAAGTTTGAAAAGGGAATACACTTTAACCTGATCAAAGTAGTGAAGAAGAAATCAGACTTTAGCTTGAAGATCCTCAGTGTGGATCAGTAGAATATCAGCCATATGTCTGCAGTTTAGAGTCAACACAACTTTACCAACAGAAATATCAGCACTAAACTAAAACACGGTGACTGACCTCAATGTCTGCAGTTTGCAGAGGGGAGACTGGAGAAAACCACAGAGCTGCTTCATTCCATCATCTTTCAGGTTGTTGTGGCCCAGGGTCAGTTCTGTCAGATGGCAGGGGTTAGACTTCAGGGCTGAGACCAGAGACGCACAGCTGATCTCTGACAAACCGCCGCAATTCAATCTGAATAAAGCATAAAGGACGTGTTGAAGCAACTGGAGAGACAGGTAAACATTAGATGTCCTGGAGAATTTCAGTTTTCCTGCAAGCCCCCCTCCCCTCTTCAAGTTTGTGTATTCACTCTACCTTGCTAACTGTCCTTGTTGTAATGCTAATAACCTATGACATGACCAGCCCTTCTACATGAGACTGGATAAAGGTGGAAACAAACTGGCATCAGAACAAGAGCATGCTACAAACACTTTTCATTACCTGCCCCTACAACATCAGATCGATTTGCAGGAATAACTTGATAAGTCATATTTAAATCTTTTATTTGGGCAAACCTATTGAAAAACCAGTTATCATATGGTTTCCTAGTTCCTGAGCTGAGAACAGGTTATGACCATGCTTTTCCAACAAGGCAAGGCAGAGCCTATTTATATTGTCCATCCATCCAGAATCATTTATATTGTTGCAAAGCTCACTATGTGAAAGAAAGAACAACTTAGAGAATAATTGTATTTTGTCTTGTCTCACCATTTCACGTCATTCAACATTTCAGCTTAGAAAATAAGACACAGTATGACTTCAGTATTAGACCAACATTAATGTCACCCTAGGAAAAGCACTACACGTGAACCTACAATTGTCCCATTTAACAGTTTCCACAAACCCAAGGTGTATCCTTCCTGCATTTGCGACAGGTATACTTTCTGCAGTGCACACAACGCTCAGTGCTGTGGTTCCTTTTGCAGAGATTGTGCAACTGGCATTGTGTTGTTTTACCATGAGGTCTTTTCATCTCAAGATGTTGTCTCATCTTTTCTTCTTGAATTGCCTTTTCCTGCATAAACCTATTACGAATTTTATCTGCAAGTCCCAGAATGAACTTTCGTCGACTGTCTTCAGACCCTGTGTATGCCTTGTTTAAAACATGCGCGTTTGTCACAGCCATGTCAAGTGCGTTGTAAATGATAGCCACTGGCCATCTGCGTGTACCTGCATAGTTACAGTCCTGCCCTGGTCCATTAATGGCTCCATCAGTTTCACAACAACGTTCTCAGACAGCCTTTCTCCTGTGGGGTGGGAGGGATCTTTTCCCAAATAGGGGATAGCATTACACATGTATTTTGTGTCCAGATCCACTGCAATCCAAAGCTTATTTCCAAATTTATCAGGCTTGGATGCAATGTATTGTAGAAAGGGGAAACTAACTTTTAATGGAAGTAACTGCTCATCAACAGTATTATGTTGCTCTGGACTGTAGGACAAGATACAGTTCTGTATAAACTGTTGCCAGATGTTTGAAATTGCAGCAAATTTGTCCGTTTTCACACGTTCCAAATGAGTGTCTTTGTTGACGAAGTGCAGATATTTCATTATATCTTGAAACCAGTTTCAAGACATTGTGGTTTTGATAAGTGAATACCCAAAGTCTTTTGACCACAAATCCCGCATGGCGCCAACACTCCCCTGTGCTGCCTTCATAAACAGAACTGCAATGAAAGCCATAAGCTCATACACACTCATTTTCCAACCCTGGTCTGTTCTTCATCCCTGCTGGACTGTGCAGTCTCTGATGGTCATCAGCATACCAATTCCCACCAGCAGAGGAAGCTTTGGAGGCAACTTGTAGTTTTCCATCTTGCAAACTCAGTTGGCCCTCCAGTCCCGCTGAATTTTATCTGCATGGTTTGCTGAGAGGTGAAGTCCTCAACTTTTCGCTGGACCCACACACTGCCATCTTTTGCTGTCTCTGTTTGTTCTGGTGTTGTGTCCATACCGGAAACCTTGCATTTCTTTCTACCAGGAGAGTTGTCATCCTCATATGATGTAGCCTCCTTTTCTGTGCTGTCCTCCTCAATAACAACACAAACTTTCATGCTTTTTCTTGGAGAAGGAGGATTATCTGTTGCAGGCGGAGCGGTCATCAGCTGAAGATTCTGCATCTGTGGAGACTTCCTTTTAAAGTGTGAAGTCAATTTTTTCACCATCAGAATCCATTCAATTTAATTCAGTTTATTTATATAGCACCAAATTCACAACACATGTCATCTCAAGGCACTTTACAATTCAACCAGATCATACAGTCA
>NW_015152859.1:15751-17281 GCF_000732505.1 Cyprinodon variegatus | reverse complement strand
GGGGGTCTTAAAGGCTGTTTTCCATTCATCTCCTTCTCTTATTCTAAGGAGGTGGTAGGCGTTTCTTAGATCGAGCTTGGTGAACACTGTAGCACCCTGTACAGGTTCAAAAGCTGATGCCAGTAATGGTAAGGGAAATTTATATTTGACGGTAATCTGATTCAAACCCCTGTAGTCAATACAGGGGCGCAGGGAACCATCATTTTTACCCAAAAAGAAAAAAACAGCACCGAGAGGAGATGAAGATGGGCGAATTATTCCAGCAGCTAGATTTATTGATGTATTTTTCCATGGTTTCACACTCTGGTTTGGAAATGTTATACAATCTACTGCTGGGAAGTGGGGCTCCTGGTAGTAAATCTATGGCGCAGTCATATGGTCTGTGAGGTGGAAGAGACGTCGCACTGACCTTACTGAAGACTGGTGCCAGATCATGATACTCGGGAGGAACAGAAATAAGGTCAGGAGAGTCCATCTCCCCCCTACCTCTATGGAACTGAATAGCAGGAGCAGCAGAACAAAGACAGGATTCGTGACAGGAGGTGGACCAGGATTCTATTTGGCGTTCAGCCCAGTTGATATGGGGGTTGTGACGTTCCAACTACTCGAATCCAAGCACCAGGGGAGAGCAAGCTGAAGGAAACACAAAAATTGTTAGCGTCTCCCGGTGGTTTCCAGAGATAAGCAGTTCTAAGGGTTGTGTTTGATGAGTGACTTGATGAAGCTTCTTTCCATCGATAGCAGAAACTCTGAGAGGTTTAGTTAAAGGAACAGTCTCAATTTTTAACTGCTGGACCAGGTCTGAATCAATAAGGTTTCTTTCACAGCCAGAGTCGATGAATGCTGATCAGGTGAGATTCTGGTTAGAAAAGAACAGAGTAGCAGGCAACAACAAATGAGGAGATTTCTCAGATCTTAGGTGGCCCGTCAGACTCCTCACATCCTCTGACGGGCCCTGGCTTTTGATTTAGCCGGGCATGAAGCAATACAATGGCCAGTCTCACCACAATACAGACACAGTTTAGCTTTAAATCTCCGTTGCCTCTCTTCAGGGGACGGCCTGGTGTGTCCAATTTGCATGGGTTCGGCCTCCGCTCCTTCTGAAGAAAAGAAATGAGAGACTTGGACAGGCGCTGGGAGAGTCTGATTCTTAGACCTTGACTTGGTACTGGGTTCTGGGGAACCAGAAAAAACAGAAGCATACTTAAATGCAGGAGTTGAAACAGGAAAATTCAGGTCTCTCTAGTCCGAAGTCTGTTATCCAACCTGATGGTCAAACGGATTAAATCCTCCAAACTAGCAGGTTCGTCTATTGTGGCGAGTTCATCTTTAATGTTGTCATTCAGAGCCTTAAAGTAAGCACTCTTAAGTGCACACTCGTTCCAACATGAGGCTGCGGCTTTAACCCGGAAGTCAATGGAAAACTCAGCTACTATCGAATTTCCCTGTTTTAAATTTAGCAGGGCTCGAGAATCAATGGTTTTATCAGAGTCATGGTTGAAAACTTGAGAGAACACAGAGATGAATTCT
>NW_015152859.1:12301-13960 GCF_000732505.1 Cyprinodon variegatus | reverse complement strand
TATCTTTTATGTTGTGGTCCCACAGGTCCAGGTCTGTCAGATGGGAGGGGTTGGACCTCAGAACTGAGCCCAGAGAATTACAGCTGATCTCTGAGAAACTGCAGTAAAACAATCTGAAAAAAGAAAAAAAAGATGTGTTGAAGCAACTGGTGAGACAGGTTAAAAGTAAAACAATAAACATTAAGATAATGGAATATTTATTTGGATATGATAAAGTAATTAGTTTGGTAGAAATGAAAGTTTCCAAACCAGCTCTCATGAGGTGGCAGAACAGAAAGTTTATTAAGTACTGAGTTCAGAGACAACTGAGGGCAAAAAGGATGTAGAGAAAGCATCGACCTTCTGAGTGGAGCACGAGAGCTAGGCGCAAAGATGGATGACAGAGCATAGTTTCTCCAAGTTTAAAGCGCACCACACACCTATTGAAAAGTGTGTGGGAGGTTTAACCATAGCACACCATGATCAGATGGTAACGGTGCGCTAAAGATGGTGTCACAAAACAAATACAGAATTATAAAAACATAACAGATTTAAATCCCTTCTTTGTTTACCTGTTCCATGGTGGCTCGTTCTGTCCACTGCCAGCCACCGTAGAAGAATTATTATCTTCCTTCTTTCTTTAATGCCAAATCTCCTCTGTGACATCTCTAAAAGGTATCAGCACTGAGAGCCAATAAAACCTGGATGAAAACCCCTCTTTGGTCATAGCCTCATGCCTGTGCTGCCTTCAAATTATTTCTTTATTTGTAAAAACATAAATCAATTGAGATAAAAAAAATGACAACCTGTACATGGCACATGTTGCATCATATTAAAAATATCTTTATTACACGTCTTAAGCCCCTTAAGCAGTAATTTGTTTGTGGAAACATGAAACCTGCTACTTCTATCAATTAAGCAGATGGTAGGAATTTGAACAAAGAAAAAACTTGGACAACATGCGTTGTGTTTGCCCCAAAGACAACGCTGGGGAACAATAGGCTGGAGAAGTGGGAGAAAGAAGGAGAAGACAGAAAAGAAAAAGGAGAAAATCACCGGTTCGAATCCTGCTTGGGACATCCATCAATCCATGCAAACTTTAACAAAGTGCTCCAAATCTATCAAATATAGCTTTAAAACTGATACAAATACAATTGTTCTTTCTAATAATACAATCTGGTGCATTAACAACAATACAGAGAAGCATATTATACCACCACACACCTAATACTGCTTATATTATTTGGTTTCTGTTAATCATTTCTCTCACACTGTGGATCTTTATGGCTGCAATATAAGTTTGTCCTTTTCTTGCAGTTTGAATGATGTGTAAGTTTATTTAAAATAAGACTATTATACCACTGCAACTAATACTGCTTGCTGCTATATTTTTACTAAATAAACAATCACTCCTCACTACCAGCAATACCATTTTATCCTGCTATTGTAATTTTAATGTTTTATTTCAATAATATTGATTAAAAATAGGAATGTTATACTAATATTATATATACTAGTACTAGTCCTGGTTCTGGCGATCGTTGCAGGCTTGCTCTATGATTTTCATCACAATTTTAAGAAAGGTGAGTCACTGAAGCTGAAGCAGGTGACATTAGTTTTCAATTCTATTCAGTTTATTTCTATAGCTCCAATTCACATCATGTCATCTCAGGTCACTTT
>NW_015152859.1:6146-10429 GCF_000732505.1 Cyprinodon variegatus | reverse complement strand
ACTGGTAGAAATGTAATTAGTGATATCTAAAATACAATTCTGACTAGGAGTATTGTAATTGTGACTAGGTAGAATGCTTTAGTGCTATCTATAATAGAAATGTGACTAGTCAGCCTGCCTATTTTATCTTAAAACGGTGCCCCATTTCTTTTTTTTGAATGTTAGTCAAAATATGTTTTTAAGTATTTAAAACTGCATTTTGGATAGATAAAAATTTAGATATCTGAAATTCCCATTTAACTACTCATATATCAATAGTTGATATCTGTATCTGGATTTCTGGATATCTGTAATGTTATATCCATTTTTGATATCTGAAATAATAATTTTCACCAGCAGCAACTCTATTATGGAGATCTAATATTACAATTCATCCTCGTCAGAATTCATTTTTAGATAGTAAAAATGTTTGTTTTAGATAGGAAGAATGTTATTATTTATATCTGGAAGTAAAAGCCCAATACATATGAATGGGAACTGTGAAATCATTTGTACTAGTAAGAATTATATTCCAGATATCAGAAATGTGCATTTGACTAGAAAGAAATGCATTTGAGACATCTGAAATATATATTCAGTTAAACTAATAAATGTCAAAAGGGCCACTTAAATTTGTAAAGATTTCTAGGTATCTGAAAGTCTATTCTTACTATACAATTATATTTTTGGCAGCCTGAAATTTAATTTTTGCTAGTAAACATGTAATTTAGGATATCTATATGTGTAATGGTCTTGGTTCTATAATGCTTTACTTTGCTCCATGTTTTCTAGTTTTATTGGTTTCATTCATATTTTGTTGTATATTCTGGATATATGAGTTATTTGGTATTTATGTGTTGCCCACTTGTGTTGGTGTCCTTTTCCTTAGCTCCTTCCTAGACTGCTCTTAACTCCCACCTGCTCCTTATTAGCTCGTTAGCCCTGCCTTTGTTCAGTCAGCCATATATACTCTCCTTCTGCTGTCACTCTTGCTCCTTGTTCCTTGTTGTCGCTGTAGTTGTCTTCTCACCTTGTCTCTCTCTGGCTCCTCATGTTCGTTTTCCCCTGATATTTCCATGGTTATTGTTTTGTTTAACATTTAAGTTGGATTTCTAGATTGCTGCCTCTGTTACCTGTGTTTTTCAATTAAATCTGTCAGAACTCATCTCTGCTTCACTCCCCTCTGCATCTGGGTCCTCAAAGAAACCTTACCACCCATTGTTGACAATATGTAAATTTCTGACAACTAGGAATAGAGTTTTGACTAGGAAGAATCTTATTTTAGACTTCAACAAATGGAACAATACAGCTTCTAATAAATGTTAAAATGGCCTGCCATACTCCTCTCCTATCTATGGAAGAGGATTAGGATCACTGAAAAAAAAAAGTAAACTGATTTCATAAATTTTATTTCAGTTTAGTATTGGCAAAAAGTCGGACTTCTGGCTTTTTTCTCAGAATTCTGACTTTAATCTCAGAATTCTGACTTTTTTTCTCAGAATTCTGACTTTAATCTCAGAATTCTGACTTTTTTTCTCAGAATTCTGACTTTAATCTCAGAATTCTGACTTTAATCTCGGAATTCTGACTTAAATCTCAGAATTCTGACTTTTTTTTATTGTCAGATTTTAGTCAGAATTCTGACTTTAATCTCAGAATTCTGACTTTAATTTCAGAATTCTGACTTTTTAACTGTCAGAATTCAGCCGGAATTCTGAAAAAAAGTCAGAATTCTGAGATTAATTAAAATATTTTTTTTTTCCCAGTGGCCCTAATCCTTTTCCGAACCTATCTTTTCTAACACTCAAGCAAACTCTCCTTCTGCAATTCTTTCATTTTTTTCCCCTCACACCTGTGCTGCCTTCATAGACCGTACCGTTGTAGGAAAATACAATGTTAACTGGCAATCCCCCACAAAATAAAAATAACTTATTTTAAACAATGCAAAGATATTTCTAAAAACTTTATATGAACTTTAAATCAACTGAAATAAAAGGATATATAAAATGAATTTATATTTTCTATTTCTTATCTTAAATATGTTTTATGTTTTACTATCTGGGTTACATACTGAACAGATACCTGCCTTGTTTCCTGCTTGTTCTGGATAGGATAAAAAGAAGCTTTTATTGTCGTCTTCTCAGACATTATTTTTCATTATAATTGTTCCAATGGTTCTACTCCAAAGGAACTAAAGACCATTCTAGATGTAAAGATATGGATAAGAAATGAGAAATAGAGCCATCTTATCTCGACTTAGTGTCTAATTCTTTCCCAAATCAAACTGAAAGATCTTCATTACTATCATTTCACTAATTCTGCTCATTTTTTTAAATCTCCCCCCCCCCAAAAAAAAAAAAAAATAAATAAATCCCAACAAAACATTTTAAAAAGTTTGTAGAACAGGAAAATAAAGTTTCAATATGTGATGATGTTTGAATAAACAGAGAAAACTCACGCCAGTTTCTTCACTTTGCAGATTGAACTCTCCAGTATCTCACACAGATGCTTCATTCCAGAGTCTCCAGATCCACCTAAAAAGGTCAGATCTATTATCACTTCAGTCAGATGAAGGTTGGACTTCAGAGCTGAGGCCACAATTTCACACTCAGCCTCATCGAGAGAACAGCCACCAAGTCTGTGATCAGAGGATAAATAAAGTCAGTTCCAATTAAATCAGACAATCTGGATGATAAACACAGACTAAAACATGATGAGCAAACAGTGATGTCATCATCTGATGAACATCTGCTCTCTACATCATGGCCCAAACCTCTGGGAGGAGACAGAGCGTTTGCGTCAAGCAGCATTTTTCATGTGAAAGCTGTTAATTTTTTCCCAGTAATTAGAAGAGGCTGGAATGTCTAAAGGGTTAAAGCTCATGTCTCTGCAGGTCTTTATGGAGTACATCTAACAGCTTCAACAATAGCAGCAGATGAAGTGTTGATGAGGAAAATGGTTCCAAACTCTGGAAGCAGAGTTCTCAGAGCTTTGGGAGGATCTGACAGAAACTAGGACTCCTACAGGAATGACATTTTCTGAAACCAGACAAATCAACACATGTTGGCTCCAATTTACAAACTCAGAGGGAAATCTGTGGCAAGAGGAAAAGTTGGTTCTAAATCCAAACAACTCATCTCCATGGCAACAGCAGCAATGCAGGGATTGATCTGAATGGTCCAAGTTACCATCAAAGCCAAAAAGTGATTTTATAAAAAAAAATCAAAGAGACTAAAAAGGTGAATTCTGGGCTAACAGCCCAATGAGTGAAGAGGAGTTTAAAGGCTCTGATGGGTCTCTGGCTGATTGGACCTTTAGAGAAAACACTGATTTTCTACAAACTGAAGGTTTTATGTTCATTTCAATGAAAGATGGAAACTGATCCAAAGTTGAAAATTTTAAATTTGATCCAAATCTCTAAACAGCAAAAGCTCCAGCAGAGCTGTCCTGAAGGAGATGTTTGAATGGTTAAAAAGGTCCAAAGGATGAAGTAAGAAGTTAAAGAGCAAAAAAGTCCAGAAGCAACTAGAACCATGAAGAAGAACCAGGAGGACAATAGAGCTGAATCAGCATCACCCCATGAAGACATCTGGACTCACCGAGCCTTTCTGCAGTTCCTCACAGCTGGAACCAGTCTACGTCGTCCTCCTTCTGATGTGTTGCACTTCTCCAGGTCTAACTCATCCAGAACCTCTGACATCTGCAGCATGTAGGCCAGAGCTGAGCACTGGGTCTCTGAGAGCTCCTTCCCTGATCTCAGGAACTGTTGGATCTCCTGATAAACTGAGAGGTCCTGCATCTCCAGACGACAGTGGAAGATGTTGATGCTTCTATCAGGAGATACATCTTCATCAGTGTTCATCTCCTTCAGGTTGTTGATAACTCTCTGGATGGTTCTTGGACTGGTCTCCATTTGACCCAGTAGAAAGCCTAAGAGTTTGTGGTTGGACTCCACAGAGAGGCCATGAAGGAAGCGAGCAAACAAGTCCAGGTGGCCATTTGTACTCCTGAGGGATTTCTCCATGACTTTCTTCATGAATTTCTCAAGAGATGTTTCTCTGTATTTTCCTCCCAGGAAGTTCTCCACCACCTCTGTGTTCCTGCTGGTGAAGCAGTGGAGCATGTAGACTGCAGCCAGAAACTCCTGGAAGCTCAGATGAACGAAGGAGTAGACTGAGGTGTCGTCCATCCCTTTCTCCTCTTTAAAGATCTCAGTAAACAGTCCTGAGAGCATTGAAGCATCTTTGATGTTGATGCCACTCTTTTCCAGGTCTGGTTTATAGAAGATCAGGTTTCCCTCCAGC
>NW_015152859.1:0-4392 GCF_000732505.1 Cyprinodon variegatus | reverse complement strand
TGGACTCCTCAAGGTATAAACCTGAAACTCTCAAAGTCAAACTCATCTGCTTCCAAGCTAACTGAACTGTCATCCTCACAGACTCCAGTGAACCTGCCCCCAGGCCTGAACCAGTTCCTGTGTTTTCTCCATGTGCTTGTGTTCAATAAAACTTGTTAAACTTTTCATCCGTTTCCGTGGTGTTCTGCATACTGGGCTTTTCTGAAACCCATCATGACAGGTGTAAATGCCGAGAGGTATTTCCTGTATTTAACCAGTTTGTTATGCACAAAGAGTTTGTGAAGCTGTCAAAATAAAAGATTATATTATGAAGAAATTCTAAAGCTTGCAGCAAACAAATAAATCCCTGATGTCTCAAAAATCATGTGTGCAGATGTCACTTAACCAGGGCCGGCCTATCCTCTATGGGGCCCTGATCATCTCCTGATACTATGAATTACAGCCAGATAATAATTCACAGACACAGCATAACACCATAATGCATCATGCATGCACAATTTGCAAATAGAAAAATACCATAGTATTAACAGACATGTACTTGTAATTCAGTCTTGATGTAAAATCTTGAAAGTATATGTAATATGTAATTACCATAACAATGTAATCAATACATGTATATATAGGGGTAGTGTTGGCCTTGTGTGTTAGAGCAGTGCACTTGTGCTGTAAGAAGGTTATAAGCTAACGGTTTGATTCCCACAGCCTGCACTCTGGGTCCCTGAGCAAGACTGTTAACCCCACAATGCTCCCAGGGCACCTCGCAATGGCAGCATACTGCTCCCCAAGGGGATGGGTTAAATGCACAGGTCAATTTCTTCAGTGTGAGATTAAAAAAGTTAAATTATTATATTACATTTACACAATTAATTCAGCACTCTTGGCACATCTGTAATATTATGCTCCATTAACACATTTATTCTGTTGTGATGGATTTGTATAATAAGTTACATTACATGACATATATACATCTTTGACTTCATACTGACTATTACTATGCTGTACCTAGTTTTCTATCATAAATCACGGTAATCTACTTATGCTATGAAACAGTGTGTGTGTGTCAATGGGATGAATTTATCTTTATTTTAAAAGTCTTAAGTCCCCCTGAAAGATGCAAAATTCATAAAAAATTCACGTATTGTTTACACTGCGACCTGTCTAACTAGGGAGTACCAATATGGGGGACGGTGGCTCCACCGTGTACTACGAAGGGCTTTCAGCAACTAGTGAATAAATAGAGATCAGTGATTGGTTATTGGTTTTCCAAGACAATCATTTAGCAGAAATGATGATGCGTCTGGTTGAAATTTTTAATGGTTTTGAAAAAAATCAAATTTCAGCATTAATGTCAGCATTAAAACAACTTTAATTGCAGATACTCAGCTGGTTAAATTCTGTTGCGCCGTCAGAATTGAATGTTTTTCTTTTCCATTCTCTAGATCTACTGATTGGATAGACACCGGGTGCTGACCATTAATGCAGTTCTCCTGGTATATAACGCAAACCAAAGCTAAAAGGACTAGAATTAGATCGACACCTTCACCCTCATCACTCTGAGGCTCATAGCGCCGCCGTTCAGACACCACAAGCCGAATAAGCTATGAAAGATCTTTTGCTATACCCACCCAGAGCTCTTGTGAACTGTCCGTTGCCCGTTCTGTTATAATTTATCGGTAATTCTATTATGGGTGATTCTATTTAGGATAAGATCATCAGCACTCCTAACTATGATTGGTTTATCTCTAGAAGGTGAGGCAGCATCTGAGGTAGCAATAGAATCTGAACCCGGCTAAGACTGCTTAGATCCAGTTGAACTTTCAGAGTCAGCAAAACTATTGTCTTCATCAAAGGCTTCAACTTATGTTAGATCCAGTTCCAACCAAGTTATTTAAGGAAGTATTCCTCTTTATTTCACCTTTAGATATGATTAAGACTGTACCTAAAGCTTTTAAGGTAATTGCTAAGATTATTTTTATTGATGATGTGTGAGTCTGATAAACCCTAATAATACCTGCCTGTTACATGACGGACATGGACAGAGGTTTGCAGGTCTTGCACAATTAGGGACAGATCTAGTTAAACAATATGTCTTTTCATGATGTTGATCATTTCATGTGTTTACTGATGAGTAAAGACAAAGCTAACAGGATAGACTGCACACTACGCTATGCTACAGGAATATGTGTTGTGTTGGGATCTGGAGGCTTGTCCACTTTCTCTACCAGAGGGTGCCTGAGATCTTCCTCCAGAGGGCACGAGCTTACTCCTACACACCTGTTTCCTGTCTGCTCATCAGAAGACCTATTTAAGGAGGAGGAGGCTGACACTTCCCTGCCAGAGTGTTTGCCAGTATTGGTATAGCAAATCCTGAGCCAGCTTCTATGATCTGAAACCCTGATTTTGTGAACCAACCTGATCCTGTATTCTTCTGCCTCACAGATCCTGACTTCTCTGGAAACCTGTAATCCTGGAGAAAGTAATCTCTGTCTGGAATCTGCCTGCCTGCACTCCGTCTCAGTCTCTGCCTCTGCCCTCAGCCCTCTGCCTGCCGACTAGCCTCTGGACTCACAAGGTTCCCCCCCTGCTGATCAGAATCCTCTCTGAGCAGGTATTTATCCCCGTCATCTGTAAACTGCAAGTTTCCTGGATAAACTCTAACTGCTCTGTCCTCCACAGTGACTTTCCTCCCATGACCAGTCTGAAGAACCAAGATCCTGAGCATCCATTTACTTGTGAACATTGTTTAATAAATCATTTAACTTTTTCCCTGTTTCAAAGAGTGATTTCTGCATGTGGGTAAGACACCTAGAACCCAACATGACAGAACACTCTGGCCAACAAACTAGCCCCGCGGAATCACTGAAGAGGACCTTGGAGCAACAGCATGTCCTCATTCAGAGCCATGACTCCGCCCTCCGTGAGCTAAGTGAACGCCAAGCTGAAGCTAACCGAACCCTGCATGAAATAACAGACTTTCTCCAAAGATCCAGCTCACAGGCCACTACACCTGCGGTTGAAGCCGTTCAGCTTCCGGTTCAGGATTCCAATCCACCTCTCAGGTCAGAAATCCACCCATCATTTCCTGAATTCCGTCCATCTCTCCCCGAAAAATTTTCTGGAGACCCAAGTAAGTTTAAAGGATTTCTGTTCCAGTGTTCAATAATTTTTAATCATACACCTCAGAGCTTTTTACAAGATGGAAGAAGGATTTCTTTTATTTTGTCTCATCTGTCTGGTAAAGCCTTGGAGTGGGCGGAAGCTAAATTCTCTTCCAAGATTGAGTACGGTTGTACTTATGATGAATTCATTAAAGAATTTAAGCAAGCTTTCAATCAAGATACAGATAAGACCACTGAATCCCGTGGATTGCTAGAAATAAAGCAAGGGAACAGAACAGTGGCTGAATTTTCAATTGACTTCCGGATTAAAGCGGCCGCTTCCGGTTGGGGAGAAACGGCGCTTAAGAACGCTTATTTTCACTCCCTAGATGAGTCAATTAAGGACGAGTTGGCAACTCTAGATGAACCTAAAACTTTGTAAGATCTGATAAGACTGACTATCTGCCTAGATAACAGACTGCAAGCCAGATCCGTAGCCAGATCCAAGAGCCGTTCTTTTCTTGTCACTACACTTCATGAAAGGTCTATTGAAAGAGCTAATGAAGTCTCCTCTCCCACAGTGTCCTCAGAAGCCGAGCCCATGCAGATCGGTCACACCAGACTCTCATCTGAAGAAAGACAAAGGAGATACAAACAAAACCTCTGCCTGTACTGTGGAGAACCTGGACATTTTGTTTCAACCTGTCCCGCTAAGGTAAAAGCCGGGGTCCGCCAGAGGAAATGAGGAGTCTGGCGGACCATCTTCAAACTGAAAAATCTCCTCTACTTCTGTTACCCGCTACTCTGTTTTTTAAAGAACAGTCCCTCGCTTTGTCGGCTATGATTTATTCAGGCTGTGAAAGAAATCTAATCGACTCTAGTTTGGTCAAACAACTGAATCTTGACACGGCTCCTTTGTCTAAATCCCTGAGACTCTCCGTTTTAGATGGAAAACAACTACCTCAAATTACGCATCAGACCAAACCTTTAGAGCTACTAATCTCCGGAAACCAAAGAGAAATCATTTCTTTTTATGTTTTTCCATCTGCAAGCTCATCTATAGTTCTGGGTTTTGATTGGCTGCAACTCCACAACCCACATATTAACTGGTCTAAGAGATATGTGGAGTCCTGGTCTATTCCCTGTCATTGTTCCTGTCTCCGTTCCACCGCCCCTCCGACTGAGACGCTGGCAATCCATCAGGAGGTTGACCCGCCCAATCTCTCTGCCATTCCTCCTGATTATCATGATTTTGCTCCGGTGTTCAGTAAGGCTAGAGCCCTTTCTCTCCCTC
>NW_015152858.1:25952-29295 GCF_000732505.1 Cyprinodon variegatus | reverse complement strand
TGCGATCTCTTGCGTGACCTCCATTTATACAGCTTAAGTGTCTCACATGCACATCAAGGAAAGTAATGACGTCACAAGTAGTGAGCGTGCTTTACGTTAACGGAAGTAACAATGGATGGTAGTGCTGCAGCGGATCTAGTGACCTTTAATTTCTTTTTTTCCATCAAATTTATTTATTGCTATCTTTTCTAGGTGTGCAGGTGGCGCAGTGGTTAGCGCCACTCCAATTTATGGAGGCCTTAGTCCTCAACATGACTGACACGGGTTTGATTCCTGCCTGTGTTCCTTCGCTGCATATCTCTCCCCCTTTTGCCTACTGTCAGAAAAACCAGCCACTAGTGCCGTAAAAACTTGGGGGGAAAAAATGCTCTCTTTTCAGGAGATCAAAAGGAAAGACTCACACATTATTGTCCGTCAGGGTTGTTTTTATCCCTGCTTCTTCATTGTAAGACACAGAATAGGGAGTTTTGTTGAGAATTAATAACATTTAGGTTTAATGACTGGGACCTGCCGTTCAGACGCTGGTCGCGTTTGAAAAGATAAGATCCGTATCTGATTTAGGACCGCATAGCTGAGTGGCCTGGGTCGTACAAATCAGATTAGATAGAGGTCGCATATGGGCCAAATATTGGCCAAAAAATAAATTTCGGGTCACTTTAGACTACAGTCTGAACGTTGCCTTAGGCTCCAAAAGATATATATATATTTAGAAAGTTAATATTTGAAGAATTTTTATCTCCTGAACATAATTTTTTTGTTTTTATGTGTTTCATTTTTTTCCAAGAACAAGCTGCACCCTATCTTCATTTATGTATTACACGTTGTAACGCAGAAGTTGAACTTAAAGACTTAAAGACTTTGTGACCTAAAGAGTTGAGGCATATGAGTTATTTTAAATGCTTTCTCAGGCCAATATACAGTGCTTGACACTATCAATGCTGCAAACAGGGCTCCCCTTATTAAACAAAGACTATGTAAGTTGGGAGAAGACGCACCGTCATTGGCCAGGTCATGTGACCTGGAAGAACTTTACCGCCACAGGCTCTTATATAGTCATGGAGTTAAGGCTTTTGCTTTACTATTTTTCTGACAAAACGTGAAAGAGATTGTGCACAAGGTAAAACAAGACACGATCTTGGAAAGGAGTTTGATTAATTGATTAATTAATTGATTGACTTTACTGATCTCACAGTAGAGAAATCTACCCGTTTCATCAGCTCAGATAGTCAAAGAAGAAGAAGGTGCCAAAGGCAGAAAAAGCTGTATAGGATATACAGTATACAGTGCCTCTATATATGACAGTTTTTATTTATTTATTTATAGTAGGGTTATTACACAGGGCTATTGCACAGGGTGTTTAAATGGGTATTTATATAGATGGATATATTTATATATATATATATGTAGTTATTGCATTGGGTGTCAAATATAGAAAAACAGGTTATTGCACAGGGTATCAATGGTGAATTGCACATTATACATTGCATAAGATATTGCCGTTTTAGTGTTGCATTGTAGAGTCTGGTATCAGCAGGGATAAATGGCCTGCAGTAGCGTTCCTTTTTACAAACAGGGTGTAAAAGTCTTTCACTAAAGGAGCTGCCCAGCCCAATCTTGCTGTTCTTGAGGCTTTGTGAAGGGAAATCTGTGTTTTGCATGGTCCAGTCTTGTTTCACGAACCTAAAAGAATAATGTACCAGTTCAATAATGGAGAAGCTATTAGTCAGCTTTATATAATATCTAATTTATATAACATTTATCTAATATATAAAAACTTTATTTTTTGAGAATGTGTTTATTCAAGAGCAACTATGCAAATGAACAAACAGCTAGAAAAAGTAGACTATATTATATTATTTTCCATGTGATTCCCAGATTGTTTATTATTTTTTGCCTTTTCTAAGAAGTGCTTTAAATTAGTCCTACCTGTCTTTATCCAGATCCTGATGTTTGCAAAAGGATGCAGGAAAGCAGAATAAAGCGTTAGCCTCACTACATGCAGTTAGCCAAGCCTTCTTGCTAAATCAGGTCCTGGAAAAGGACGTTTCTTGTGCCTTTTCTCTTTCACCAATGCACTCAAACTCCGGCGACTTGACCTGTCAATCATCTGCAAAACGTCTGCACTGTGGTGGGAGGTGGTGAGCAAACACACTTCCTGTCACCTCAGGGAGCACCAGAGCTGCCCTCCGAGCTCTCCTATCCATTTATATTTCAGAGGAGCCACTGCTACTTTGAATAAGAGTCAATGCGCAAAGATTTTTGCGTCCTAGGGCGGGCACCAATCGGACGAAAAATTAAATTAAGCTTTACTTTTCGTTAAAGATTAATATTTATCTTGCTCATCTAAAAATATAAAACAATATATTTCGCAATATTTTATTATTATTCCATTTAATTGCCCACATGCCACCTAGACTCGCAGTGAATACTGACACACTGGTGAGCTTTCATGTATTCATTCTTGAAGAACTGCCTGCTAAACTAAATTATAAAAAAAATAAATCTTTTTTTTATATCTCAATTAGGGTCATTGAGCAGTTGGGGTGGCGCCATGGTGCCCTCGATTGACCAGCCACCACTGGGTTCGTCTCACACCATTCAACAAAGTTCATGATGACGAATCCATACTCCAGCTCATTCCCATCAGACACACAGCCAACAATGGCCAAGTCATCAGAGAGCTTCTGAAGATGGCAGCTGTCCATGTTGTAGTTGAAGTCTGAGGTGTAAAGGGTGAAGAGGGACGGAGGAGAGGAATGGAGACAGAACAGTGCACTGGGGGGGCCCTGGTACTGCAGACTGCCACCTCTGACTGACAGCCGTGCAGCTGCATGTACTGAGGATGTTCTGTGAGGTCGTTGATGATCCAGACAGCAAGATGTCTGTCCACTCCAGCTTCCTCCTCAGCAGCTCTGGTCTGATGGTGTTGAAAGCGCTGGAAAAGTCAAACAACATGACTCACTGCGCTCTTCAGGTGGGTGAGCGCCTGCTGCAGCAGGTAGATGATGGCATCTCCACTCCGATGTCAGGTCAGTAAGCAAACTGCAGCGGTTCCAGGGTGGGGGTCATAACGATGCGCAAGTGGGCTAGGATGAGGCGCTCCATGGTCTTCATCAGGTGGGAGGTCAGGGTGACTGTTCTAAAGTGGGCCGGTTCCTTGGTGTGCCGCGTTTTGGGAACCAGTACCACACAAGAGGTCTTCCAGAGAGTGGGGACCAACCCCAGGCTCAGGCTGTAGCTGTAGCTGAGGACCGTGCAGAGCTCACCAGCACAGCTTCTCAGCAAGATGGCTGGAGCAGGATGAAAAAAGAAGCATAGAACCGTATGTCTTGGTTATTATTTC
>NW_015152858.1:19671-21381 GCF_000732505.1 Cyprinodon variegatus | reverse complement strand
AGCTGTCAGTTTTTTTCCGTAAAAACAACGGATTTTTTTTTACAGTGTAACAATGCCTCCACCTTCCAGTCCAGATCCATCCAGCCTCTGTGGATCTGCTACTGAGAGATGCAGCAGCAGCACCGGGAGCTCAGAGCCTCGTACAGAGGAGGAGAACGGGAGAACCAAGTGTCCTCTCCAGGACTGTAGTCTTAGAGAGGTTCTGGGATTCTTCCTGCGTTCCACACTGCTGCCCATGTTGGCTCAACATCACTAAATAATGTTGCTGGGAATGGGAGTGGGAATTTCCTGCATTATCAGCTCTAAATTCACTGGATTCTGGGAAGTTCGGGATAGGGATGCAAACGGTTAATCGACTTTAGATTAATTGTCGATCAAGAGGTTGCTCGATCAAAATGTATTAATCACGATTAACCGCTAGAGGGTGCTAGCGCTTTACTGTAACTTGAACACAGCGTGAGAACGAGAACACGCCTCGTGTCGCGAGAGAGACCAGGGTTGAAAACCAAATGAAGCGGGCGAAAAGAAGTGCGGTGTGGGACCACTTCAATATTGTTAATTCAGGCAAAGAAGTCAAATGTTCTCTTTGTAATGCGGTATTGAAATACAACAGTTCCACTAGCTCACTCAGTTATCATTTGAACACTGTGCATGCTGCTGTCTTGCATGGCACCACCAGTTCACCTGGTCAACCTAAAATCACAGCTACCATTGGAAGGCGAGCATGTGATGAGAGAAGGGCGGAGGGCATTACAGAGAAGATTTGCAGCATGATCGAGAGGGATTTGATGCCAATCAACACAGTTGACGGTGCAGGATTTCAGGATCTCATTGGGTTCATAGAGCCAGGTTACAACATCCCTTCGAGAACATCAATAACTTCTCGCCTCGAAGCTCGGTTCCAAAAAAAGAAAAGTGAGCTAAAAACAAAGGTTGCTGCTGTTACAGCTGTAGCATTAACAACAGACTGTTGGACGGCTCTCACAACAGAAAGTTACATCACAGTTACCTGCCACTACACCGACGAAAACTGGCTGTTAAAATCTGCAATCCTGATTACGACAAGTATGTCTGACAGACACACCACCGACAACTTGGCTGAGAAGCTGAATTATATAGTGGAGACTTGGGGACTTTCCGGGCGCGTTACAGCATGTGTCCACGACAATGCTAGGAATATTGTCCAAGCGAACAATCCTACACGAGTCAGCTGGAAATCAGTAGCGTGTTTCGCGCACACCCTGAATCTCGCTGTCAATGATGGTTTTGCTTCTGCTGGGGTAGACAGAGCAATCGCGGCAGCGGGAAGGTTGGTCAAACATTTCCACCACAGCACAATCGCAACCAAAGCCCTGGAAGAAAAGCAACACCAAATGTCGCTTCCTCCGCATCGCCTCATTCAATCCTGTAAAACCAGGTGGAATTCAGTCTGCGACATGTTTGAGCGCCTGATTGAACAGCGATGGGCTGTGTCAGCCGCGCTATCAGACCGATCCGTGACAAAACTGGCAGATGCGAGGACGCTGGAGTTGAGAGACGACTACTGGCAGCTAATGGAAGATATGGCACCCGTGTTGGGAACATTGAAGTGTGCAACTACGGTGATGTCTGCGGAGTCGGAGGTGTCAATCTCAAACACGTACCCCATTACGTTCAGTCTAATCAACACTCCCCTCAGCGCTTCAGACGAGGACAGCCCCAAAGTCGCAG
>NW_015152858.1:15268-18371 GCF_000732505.1 Cyprinodon variegatus | reverse complement strand
TTTAAAGGTATACAGTACTATGCAACCGGTGTTGATTTTCCAGCGAGGCTCGCCCCAGAGGGCGAAAGTAAAAGTGAACTGAGAATCTGATTCTGAGTCAGGCAGGAGTTTTGAAGACTGCTGGTAAAATGGACAAGCAAAGACTATCAACAATTCTGGTTCTTAGCCACAGCCGTCTGAAAAGGAAAATGTGATTGTTTCCCTTTTATTAATACTTCTTTGTTACCATTTTAATTTGTTGATGACCCTTTGAGTTAGATCAGGTATAAATAGCAGGTTTTATTTATTTTATAGAGTATAAGAACACCAGATGCCGCCTAAACACCTGCTATTTTTGGTTTAGAAAGAATAGTTTGGGTTTCACATAATAACAGTGCTATTTAATTTATTATTTCTACTTCTAGAAAAAGCCTCTTATAGTTCCAGTACTCATGTAAATACAATATTTATTTGACGTCCCTTGAATGTATTATTTTGCTTGATACAGAGAGAGCATATCAGATAAAAAAAAAAAATAACAGTGGGGTTTACCTCGGTATAATTCTATATCTTCAAAAGAAAATACAGGATAAATCCACATAAAACAGACATATTTGGTGAAATAGGCATGTATTTACCTACTGTCTTAGTCCCGGTGAGTTCAAATGAAACCCCTTTTCAAAGTGGAAAAAATCCTAATTCCTCATTCATCAGAGCCGGTGATGCTTCAAACATTGATAAACAGCATCTAGTGTGTGTAGTGATTATAAGATTTGTATAAATGCAGCAAAAAATGCTGCTTTTCTCTTTAAATGAAATTCGCCCTGATTTTAATGTCAAGCATAAAAAAGAGCATGCATATTTTTGCATAGGACCAATGACATCAGACCAATAAAACTAAAGACCAATAGTGTCCCTACCAAAGTTGAAATCAAACCTACGCCCTTAATCAGCCATATGTCTGCAGTTTAGAGTCAATACAACTTTACCATCAGAAATATCAGCACTAAACTAAAACATGGTGACTGACCTCAATGTCTGTAGTTTGCAGAGGGGAGACTGGAGAAAACCACAGAGCTGCTTCACTCCACCATCTTCCAGGTCGCTGCTGATCAGGTGCAGTTCTGTCAGATGGGAGGGGTTGGACTTCAGAGCTGAGACCAGAGAACCCCAGCTGATCTCTGAAAACCTGCACATATCCAATCTGAATAAAAAAATAAAAGACGTGTTGAAGCAGCTGGAGAGACAGGTTAAAACTAAAATAATGGAAAAATAATGAATAAAAATGTAAAAAAAATAATTTGATTAAAAGCTGAAGTCCCAGATTACTGGCCCTCAGTTTCCACGTAGCCAGAGGTCCTCTGAGCGATGAGGGCCCTCAGAGTGACTATCTGGAGTCCGTCTCTTTTTATCCAGTCTTTTAACGATCTTCTGTAGCCCTTTAAGTTCCACTCTAGCAGCCAAACAGCAGCTTCCAGTAGTCCATGTTAGTGAACAGCTAGCTTAGCTTCACTCTAACTCTCAAGTTCATCCAGCAACAAAGAAAACAAACACACATCCCAACAGCTTCTCCTTAAAACTCTAATGTGTCCTGCTAACCTGCAGACTGGATATTAAACTTCTCCTTACAACACGTCTGAGCTAACTCACTTCCAAACCAGCTAACTGCTCCTGCTATGGCAGGCCGTTTGACGTTCTTCTTCTTATGTTTTTTTATTGGCGGATGGCAACCAACTTAAGGTGCATTTACCGCCACCTACCAGTATGGAGTGTGTTTATCAAAGATGTTGGAGGGAAGTTATTAATTCATACCTCAATGGTATGAACAAAACTGCATATTATCTGTGGATCAATATCTATACAAACTTACATATAAATTAATATGTGTGAATATTCACATGCATATACACACTTATATTCTACGATTAAATAATCCAGTGTTTTTAAAAAATCTAATTAACTGATTTCTAGCAAAATTAGATGCATTTCCTAGAAGGTTTATCATTGAAATCCATTTTTTTCTCTATTTAGTGTTAACTTTAAATGCTGACATTCCTGTGAATACTTATCACATTCCATTAATACATGTTCCACTGTTTCTATCTGATTACAGTGATTACAAATCCCTGTGTCATGTTTCCCTATTCTGAAAAGAGAAATATTAAGTCCAGTATTGTTGGGATCTGGAGGCTTGTCCACCAGAGGGCGTCGGGGATCACTTCCTGAGGGCATGTGCTCACCTGCAACACCTGTCTTCCATCTGCTCATCAGGAAGCCCTATTTAAGGAGGAGGAGACTAACACTCCCCTGCCAGAGTGTTTGCCAGTAATGGTTAGCAGAATCTGAGCCAGCCTGCCTGATCTAGACCCTGCTTTTTGTGAAACCTGTCTGACCCTGTTTCTCCCTGTCTCTCAGATCCTGACTCGCCTGAAAGCCTGAAAACTCTGGAGAGAAAAAAAATTCAGTCTCAGTCTCTGACTCTGCTCTTGCCTGGAATCAGCCTGCCTGCACTCAGTCTCAGTCTCTGCCTTAACACTCTGCCTGCCGACAAGCCTCAGGACCCACAAGGTTTCCCCCCTGCAAATCTGTATCCCTTCTCTCAGCCTGAAACCTGCCTGCCTGCACTCAGCCTCAGCCCTCTGCCCTCAGCCCTCTGCCTGCGGACAAGCCTCTGGACTCACAAGGCCCCCCCCCGCCCCTGCAGATCTGAATCCCTTCTCTCAGCCTGAAACCTGCCTGCCTGCACTCAGTCTCAGTCTCTGCCTCAGCCCTCTGCCTGCTGATAAGCCTCTGGACTCACAGGGTTCCCCCACCTGCAGATCTGAATCCCTTCTGAGCAGTGATGTTCCTCCTGTGACCAGACCGCAGAACCCAGAACCCGTGCATTTTCACTTGTGTACATTTTGTAACAAATCACTTAACTTTCCCCCTGTTTCTGAGTTGTTTCTGCATATGGGTTGGGCACCTTAAACCCATCATGACAAGTATGACCAATTCTAAGTCGAGATATTATTACCTCTTCTTTCCGCCTTCCTTTTGTACAACTCTTATGGCCCCACAGTCTTCTGAATTTTATATAGATCTCTACCAGTGTCATGATTATCCTATTGTTCCTGCCAAATCT
>NW_015152858.1:13699-14843 GCF_000732505.1 Cyprinodon variegatus | reverse complement strand
AGCCATTCTAGAGTCTTTGCCTTTTTAATAAATTTCCACAATTGCAGATCAACTTCTGGTGTGATGAATAACCATGGTGGAATTGGAGACTGTGGAACCGTAAAGCCAAACTGAAACTGAGTCAAACCAAGATTTTGAGCGTTTATGTCTCCAATCCATCCAAAGCTATTATAATCAGATTTATGATGTTCCCAGCAGTCCTGTAGCACAGCCTTAGTTGGATGATTATAATTATGGCCCTGTAGGTTTACCCAATACATATACATTAGTTTCAATCTTCTTAATCTTAAAGAAAGCTCACCAGTTTCAACTTGTAAAGCAGCTAAAGGAGATGATCTGAAAGCTCCACAACATATTCGTAACCCTTGTGTTTGTTCACTATCAACTTTTTTCAAATGACTGTTAGCAGCTGCCATATATGCTATGAACCCATAATCCAAGGAAGATCTCATGAGAGCCTGATAAACTCCCAACAGCGCACTTCTTAAAGTTCCCCATTCCTGTCCAGAAAGACATCTTAACATATAATTCACTTTTTTACATTTATTTTGAACAGATTCTATTTGCTGTTTCAACGATCATTTTTCATCAAAGATGATACCTAAAAACCTCACTTTATTCACTTGTTCAAGCTTCTGATTATACAGATTTAAATTAACTTCTTTATATCTTCTATAAAAACAAATAACTTGAGACTTTGCAACTGACATTTTAAATCCCCATTTATTTGCCCAACCTTCCACCTTCAAAATTGCACACTGCATCTTTTTCTGCAAATATAGAAGATTATGTCCCCGCACCCATAGAGCCCCATCATCTGCAAATAAAGATTTCCTGATACTATCATCTATCTCATCAAATATGTAATTTATCATAATATTAATAAGAATTGGGCTACACACACTGCCTTGTGTGGTACCATTTTCAACTCTCTATCTATTAGAGAAAGTAGTCCCAACTCTAACTTTTATTTCTCTTCCAAAGAGAAAATCTAAACCCCAGTTATAAATCTTACCACTTATGCCAAGTTTTTCTAATTTAATCAATAATTCCTCTTTCCATTAGCCTGACGTAGTCCTACTCAATTCCAGTCAGAATATGAGTCTAAAACTGCTCCATAGAGCTGTGATTATGGGGCGTGTTT
>NW_015152858.1:9443-12512 GCF_000732505.1 Cyprinodon variegatus | reverse complement strand
TATTAATACATTTCTACTCACACCTCAACTCTCCAGCGGCAGCCATTGTTGTTGTCACCCAAGTGTGCTTTGGTAACGTGGTTGATTACGTTACTGTTGATCATCTGTCCATCATCGTATAAAGCCCGCCCTGACAATTTGATTGGCCCGCCAGATATTGGGCTAGCATACTCGCGCTACTATTGAGCAATGCCAGACCGAACTTCCCGACCTCAAACGTTGTGGGCGGGACTAAGTTCGGAATGGCACCCAGGCTATCTTTCCATAACATATCATATGCCTTTTTAATGTCAAAGAAAACAGCTATCACTATTTCTTTATCGCATTTCTCCTTTTACGAAAACCACTTTGAAAAGGACAAAATACATTTTTTCTTTCAAGAAAATATGACAGTCTATCTGTTACAATTCTCTCCATTACTTTCGCTTATTGAGATGTAAGAGCTATAGGCCTATAGTCTGAAGGGTCTGTTGCATTTTTACCGGGCTTAACACAGGAATTATGACGGACTGTTTTCATGCTTTTGGAATAATCCCTGACTCCCAAATCAAATTAAAAAGTTTAAGGATAACAGAAAGAGATACATCATTCAAATGTTTAAGCATTACATAACAAACTCTGTCTTTTCCTGGTGTTGACTGTTTAACATTAAAAATAGCTTTTTTCAACTCAAACAAAGTAAAAGGCAAATCTAGATCTTGATTTGAAACTATTCTCTTGTTAGTGATCCCTGGATTTTCAGCTAAAATCTTCTCTTTACAACTCTTTATATGTTCAGATACATTTTAGGAACTATGAACTTTAATTAACGTTTCTGCTAATAGCTCTGCTTTTTCTTTATTACTAACAGCTATCTTCCCATTAAATTCTAGAACAGGTAAGGAAAGCTTTTTTCTTAACACCATTCCTTCTCTTAATAACTCACCATACCTCAGATAATTTGGTTTTCTCTTCCAATAGAATTTCAATTCTGTCTCGAACATGCCTTCTTAGCTGCTCTAATAGTTTTCCTAACTATAGCTTGTGTTTTTTTATATTTAATTAATGCCTCAAAGGTATTGCATCTCCTCACCAATTTAAAAGCTTTATTTCTTGCCCTTATAGCAGCACTATATTCTTCATTCCTCCATGGAATAGACTTTTTATTTCCTCTCCCCTCTGTTTTAGAAATTGCAGTTTCAGCTGCATTAACAATAACAGATACAACTTTAGAGTTACACAACTCCACATTAAAAAATAAGTTTTCATCTAATTTATCACACTGATTATTAACTAAATATTGAAATAATTCTCAATTAGCCCTACTTAGCCTCCATCTTGAAATCAATACTTCCTCTTCTTTAATTGCTTCAGAACCAATCGTTATTATAATAGGAAAATGATCACTACCCATAAGAGAATCTTTTAGCACCTCCCAAGATTTAATTCCAGCTAATCTATTTGACACCAATGTTAAATCTAGAATACTTTCTGAATTCCTATTACAATCATACCTAGTAGGACTTCATCATTAACATAAACCAGTGAATGTAATGCAAGAAACTCTTCAATGGTCAATCAATTTGAATCTGTATGAAGACTCCCTCATAAAATATTATGTGAATTAAAATCACCACACCATATAGTCTTTTGTTCACACTGTTCATTTACTTCATTAAGATCTTGAATGCTCAACTTCTTGCTACAATTGTATAGATTAACCACTGAAATCTGATCATTTCCTATCCAGATCTTAACAGCTATTGATTCATGATTCTGCCCAATTGATTCTACTTTATACTTTATATTTTATAAAGTCTTGAACAAAAGTTTAGCAAAAAAAAAAAGTTTTCAAAAGTCCCCCCCGCCCTTTCTATCATTCCTAATTGATGCATATCCAGGAATTACAAAATCTAATTGGGGCTTAAGCCATGTTTCTTGAATGCAAATGATATGAGGCTTAATTATCAAATCAGAAATGTATTTCCTAAACTCTAGACCATTACTGATGAGACTTCTTGCATTCCACTGGAATATAACTAACATGAAGAACGGCCACCACTAGCCTACATGATTGAAGTTGAGAAGATTGTGTCTCGTTCAGCTTTTCCTTAATTGATTCCCAGCTAGCATTCTTAAAACCAAGATACTTTTGGGCAGCCTTCACAATTTTTGGATTTTTTTTCTGTTTTCCTTTGTGTCTGAGCAGTACAATTTATAACCTCGACCATGAATAAAACAAAATCCTCTTTCTTCATTCTTCTTCTTTCTTCTACTACTGTTATTTTCTTTGAATGAATCATTGGTTAAACAGGTACTTATTTAGCTGCTTCTGAATAAGTGATCCCAGTAGTGTTTTTATGTTTCTGTACTTCCTGAGCTCTTTTGCTTGCTACACATCCCCTGAAAGCTGAACTATGTTCACCTCTGCAGTTACATTTCAAAGGAGCTCCTTTCCCACATTTCCCATACTCATGATCCCCAGCACATCTCCCACACTTGTTTCCCCTTACATACTGCCGCGACATGACCTCATTTCTGACACTTGAAACAGCGCAGTGGCAGAGGAATAAATGGTCGATCATCATAGCTCATATTTCCCACAAACACTTTGTTTGGTAGAGATTTCTGTTCAAACTTGAGCATGACAGAGAAACTATCACTTCTTTCCCCATTTTTATTTCTTTTCAACCATTTGATTTCAACTGCCATCCTTCCTGATACATTAGATTTAATGTCAACCACTGGCACATCAGGAGATACCTGAAATAACGCCGCACACATATGTCTTGTTATTCAGCGTTCTCCCAATCACATTTTCACCTAGGACTTTTTTTATATTCAGTAACCTTTCTTTTGCTTAACATTATTGCAAATGATCAATTAAGATCCATTTCTCGACACTTTAACGTAGGGTGACCAAACGTCCGTATTTCCCGGGACATATCCGTATTTCACGTATTTCCCGGGTTTTTTTTAGAAAGTGAGGAAATGTCCTGATTTCACTGCGCACGACGCTCCGTGTGACGTAATCCCTGAGCCGCGTCAGTGCGGGCAGCCCTGTTCTTAATCAGAGCGAGGCTCTGTTCG
>NW_015152858.1:3329-6946 GCF_000732505.1 Cyprinodon variegatus | reverse complement strand
CAGGATGAGGGAGAACAGATGGGTGAGGGAAAACAGATGGGTGAGGGAAAACAGGGAGATGAGCCAGATGAAAGTAGAAGAAAGATGAGAAAAAGTAGTACGCTTTAGTCTGTTCTGTTGGTGGTGTGACTTTTTTCCATTGAAAACTCACGTTTAGAGAATGTTACAAATAAAAGTCAAATTTCATTGAACATGCGTGTGTATTTTTTTTTATATAATTAAGTGTTCCACGTGCGCTAAAAGTGAAAACATATTTCTAATAACTTTATATGAACTTTAAATGAACTAAAACAAAAGGATATAATAAATGAACTTATCCTTGCTATTTATTATCTTAAATATCTTATATGTTTTACTATCTGGGTTAAATTACTTTATGTCTGAACAGATATCTGCCTTGTTTCCTGCTTGTTCTGGATATAATAAAAAGCACTTTAACCTAAACCTCCCAGAATTCTAAATTATTTTAAGAATAACTTCATTGAGAATAAGGAGATTTCAGTTTGTTCACATTAATGACAAATCTTCCTCATGCTCCAGGGTTGCCTGTGGAGTACCACAGGGATCAGTGCTAGGACGAATTCTCTTCACTATATATTTGCTCCCAATCTGTAGAATTATTAGACAGTATGGGATTAATTTCTACTGTCATGCTGATGATACTCAGCTTTATCTGTTGGGATCTGGAGGTCTGTGCACCTTCCTCCAGCAGAGGGCGCCTCTAGGTCTCCTGGAGCTGAGCTGACAACCACACCTGAGATCCATCAGTCATCAGGAGACCAGCTTATAAGCAGCAGCAGGACTTCTCTCCAGCGCCAGAGTGTTAAGCCAGTTATGGTTAGCAAAGCCTGAGCCAACCAGCCTGTCTGATTCTTTGACTCCCAGAACTTTGACCTTGAACCTGATCAGTTTTTTGTCTTCTCTGCCTCCTAGGAAGAAACCTGACTGAACCCTGGAACTCTGGAAGAGTTTCATCTGCTGTAATCCGCCTGCCGGCTCTCAGAAGCTCACCAGCAGAATCTAACTGTCTGAACCTGCCTGCCCGCCTTCAAGAAGAGGATCGGAAGAAAGACTCTGGATCTGAACACTGTTAAGTCTGAAGTCAAGCCCTGCCGCTGCTTAGCCCTCTGCCAACTTCAAGCCTCTGGACCCAACTCGGTTCCCTCCCTCAGCTGCTAATCTGAATCATGTCACAGGTACAAACCTGCACAATTCCTCTGACAAGGATCTTCAGCATCCTGGCTAACCAAACTGTCCTTCTCTACAGAGAACCCTGTGTGACCAGTCCCGGATCTGTTTCTCTGATTCATCAAATAACTTGTGTTTATTCTTAATAAACAGTCAAACTTTTACCCTGCCTCCGTTGTGTTCTGCATTTGGGTTAGAACCCTGAATCCAATCATGACATTATCTGTCTATAAATCCAGATGAAGCTACACCTTTTTAGTTTAAAGATTTTTCTTTCTTTCAATTAATTAGTAAACACTCTAAAAACATTCTAGAATAAGCAGGATGTATTCTTTGATATGTGTGATTTTTTTTCGGGATTTTACTGCAAACTATGGATTTTTAATGATGTTTTATAGTTTTGAGTGAGGTATAATACCGCTAACCGTGGATTTTGGGGATGCTGTCTCTCCCTCTTTTGAATATATACTTTTGACCCACCAGCTGAGATGGCCGCAGCGTCTGTCTGACAGATGAGATTCATCGCAGATATTATCATTTATCCCTAGTTTAACCCTTCCTGGCGAAAGCTGTGGTTGTCTCCAGCTGGTCAAGACGTGAAGCGTGGAACTTGTTCTGCTGGCTGGGAAGGAGATAGGGGTCGGCGTTCATAAAAACACCACAAGGGGGATACTAATAAAAACTGACAGGAGCCAGAACATCTTATCTGCAGAATATTGCAAAAATTAGAAATATCTTGTTCAGGGAAGATGCTGAGAAACTAGTCCATGCATTTGTTACTTCAAGGCCTGAACTATTGTAATTCTTTAGTATCAGGAAGTTCACAAACTATAGTTAAAAGCCTTCAGCTGTTCCAAAATGTTGCAGCCAGAGTTCTTATGAAAATTAAAAAGAGAGATCATATCACTCCTATCCTGGCTTCTCTTCATTGTTAAAGGGGAACTTTGTTTTTTTTTTACATTGGGCCCTTGATTTTATGTTATTACATCATGTTCTACTCACCCATATAAGTTTTGTGTCATTTGGAGCTGTTCCGAAGATATTCTGTTCGGTTATATCCAAGTAATGTCTTCCTATGGAAAACGAGTTTAAGGCACAAACTAAACTGTTCATTATTTATCATTTATGATACCCCAGCATTCATAACATGTAGGCAAATCACTGTCCCCCAGACAATCCGCTGTTATATTTTTATATTTATACCTTTTAAAAACAAAACGGAGTGAATATGACGTCATCCGTGTGCGCCGGCTACAATACCCGCTGAACTGCTGCTAGTTTTACTCACATGCCTGGAAGATGTCTGGTGCTACTACCACAGATGATCTCGCTCTCGAAATGGAATTGAACGATTCAGATTAGCTAGCCGAATGAATAGAAGGGGTAGAGCGTAGCCGCCTGTGGCCCGGGCTGCCTGTCACAGCTCCAGTATATTTACATATAATATCCATATACAGACATCTAAGCTCTAAAGTTGTGGTTTCTATTTTAAAGGCCGTCCATTTGCCTGCTGACATTTAGTCATCCCAACAGAGGAAGGACACCAGCCACAGAGGAGAGGTTGGAGGGGAGGATCAGATGTTTGCTGCAGTGATGACACAGGTCTCCTTTACCACCAATAATATTGGGTCATATCAGATCATCAGAACCAAGATGGAGGAACTCTGAATCAGCTCTAAGGTTCCTGATGAGTCCCCTGATGAAGCATCATTGGCTCACAGAGACATGGCTCCAACCCCCAAGAGGACAGGTTCCCTCTGACCCGGTCCAACAGAACAGCAGCTTCAGGACAAAGCTGAGGAGGAGGAACCCGCTGCTGCCATCAGTGTTTTAGTGTTTTTAAGGTTTAATTTTCATCTTTTATCATCTTTCATTTATTTTTTTTTAGATAATGTTATTTCATTATAATTGTTCCAACATATTTGTGGTTCTGGTTCTACTCCAGAGGAACCAAACACCATTCTAGATGTAAAGATATGGATAAGAAATGAGAAATAAAGCCATCTTATCTCGTCTGAATTTTTCCCAAATCAAACTGAAAATTTTTCATTACTAAACACCATTTCACTAATTCTGCTAATTATTTTTTTTTACATCACAACAAAACATTTTAAGTTAAGTTGGGAGAGCAGGAAAATAAAAATGATGTTTGAATAAACAGAGAAAACTCACCTCAGTTTCTTCACTTTGCAGATTGAACTCTCCAGTATCTCACACAGATGCTTCATTACAGAGTCTCCGAAGGTTCCCCCTACAAAGATCTGATCTATTATCACTTCAGTCAGATGAAGGTTGGACTTCAGAGCTGAGGCCACAATTTCACACTCAGCCTTATTGAGAGAACAGCCACCAAGTCTGTGATTAGAGGAGAAATAAAGTAAGTTCTAATGAAATCAGACAATCTGGATGATAAACACAGACTAAAACAT
>NW_015152858.1:1801-2874 GCF_000732505.1 Cyprinodon variegatus | reverse complement strand
CATACCAGCTAGAGGCCGAAGGATCTCAAAATCTGCCTTTTGATTTAGGCGATAAGACTAGTTGTCATAAACAGTTAGAACTGTTCTAGTACTCACTCACTCAGTTTGGTACACAAAAAAATTATCTTTCACGAAAACTGGTTTAAAAGCTTTAAATTGTTGTAATATTGTTCTAAAAACAATTTTGCTTTCTGCTTTGTTTGTTTGTCATTTGGAAAATGTCCCAGATATCATGCATAAATGAATAATGGAGGCAGTATTTGGTACGGAGTATGTTTAAAAAATGTAGAAAAGCTATGCAGAAAACTTTGAAATTTATCATGCCAGCCCAATAGGTCTCTGGGTGCTCAGCACCCCTAAACCTCTGATCCTAGAATGCCCCTGCCTTTAAATAAAACAACAGAAGTGACTTAATCTATTCAGATGTCCATGTTAGGATCTGGCTATCTATGGAGCACATTCATCTGGACCCAGCCCTCCAACATCCAGATGACCTCCTGAAACCAAACAGCCATCAGACTTTCTTTCCCGAGGAAACCTTGGACCTTCAGCTGCAGTCAGATGCTGCAGATCTTCTATTAATCTGTGAAGAAAAGTTTATTTTTCTCTGCAGCATCTGATGAAGCTGCAACATCAGACTCAATGGAACTGAAGCAACTGATGAAGAGGCTGACTGAGCTGGATGACGGAGAGAGAAGAGTGAACTGCTCAGAGGTCTGACTCAGGTCAGAGTCCAGTCACTCATTTCATGACTTTAGACTTGATGAACTGGTCTATGATTTCAGATCTTCTACAGGTCAGATCTTGCTACTAATCATCAGTTTCTTACTTCTCCTCTCTCAACAGCCCTACAGACACGTCAAATGTTGGAGATGAGAAGCTGCAGAGCAGTGAGATCAGCATAGAGTGAAGCCTTGTTCCCTCTTTTAACTCAGCCAAGGTTACTGATGTCAAACCTGTGATGGTATCTAACAAGCTTCTCCTTAAGGAATGGAAGAGGAAAGGATGTGATGATGAGTGGCATGAAGAGCATATAAACTGAGAGGATTAAGATATGTGAAAAGAAACGAGGA
>NW_015152858.1:0-1109 GCF_000732505.1 Cyprinodon variegatus | reverse complement strand
TTACCCACTCATCTCCATCAAAATATTTATTTTATACCGAGGGACTTAAAGTTTAATCAAATCCTTTGCAAAGAAACTTCGTATTACAGGAATGGATGAAGAGATGCTGAGTTTGGGAGTAGAGAACAAACAAAGTTCATTCAAAAAAAGCAGCTTTGAATTATCCTAGTTACCCCCGTTACAAAAATCTACAAAAAAAAAAATAAAATAAATGAATATTTGGGCAGAAACTAAACATATGCTGGATGATGATGGGATTTTTTTTAATATGCCATAGTAAATTAAGCGTTCACAGGGTTTATACAGGAATGAGTGACTAATTTAATGCTATTTTAATGTTATTAGAAATTATTTTAATGCCATCAACAAGAACCATGTACACAAGTTATTAGTGTACATGAAATATGAAGGAGCTGTAAGCACAGTTCCATGACTCTTGTATGTATGTAAACACACACACACATACGATCAGTTCCACGCAAATTAATGGTGATATAATATACCTGACGAAATTGTTTTTATAAACATTTTTTATTGAAGCATCATAAATGCCACGATAAACATATTTAATAAATTTTAGTACCAATTAAGGCCTTGATAAAAAAAAAAAAAATTAATGAATTGTAATTATTTTTAATGATCCGCGGAAACCCTGGTTCATCTGGCGCATTCCCTCTACGATCTCCAAGGAACTCAGAGCGGAGCGGACGGGAGCCACAGTGGAGGCTGTAGGCTTTGCTTTGCGCAGGCGGTCTTTAGCGCAACGGGACAGAGCGGAGCGCTGATGGAGTATGTGGGATTTCAGGATCAGTGTTGGTTCCTATATCAAACTTCTTCCTACACTGTCTCGTTGAATCTTCCTCCTTCTGATTGTTTCCCCCAGATGTCTCCATGGTTTTGATTAGTTTCACTTTGTTTTGTTGTTTGATTTTTGGATTCCTGCCTCAGTTGTTTGTTTACCTATTAATAAATCATCAAGGAACTCACCTCTGCCTCCCTGCCTCTGAATTTGAGTCCACAAACCTCAACCAAATCCTGACACTTTGGTTAAGAATGGAAATGAAAACCTTAAATAGTGCTAATTCAGTACAATGGTTGGCTTGAAAACC
>NW_015152857.1:28150-29310 GCF_000732505.1 Cyprinodon variegatus | reverse complement strand
AAATATGGAGTCCAGCTGGGTTTGATGCTGCTGGGCAGATGGAGCACTGGGAACCTCTGAGTTCTGCTGGTTCCCTCTGTGGAGGAACCAGGAAGCATTAACTCACATTCTGTAGAACAACAAACAGACAAAGACCAAGGTCCCTGTGGTGTCCTGATCCAAAAGCTATATGTCTTTTCACTTCTCTCAGGGACAACTTTCTATTGCAAAGAAGGTCCTACCTGATTAGAGTTTGAGTTTCTGATGCTCAGCATATACATAATTTTATTAATAATGTCAAAATAGACAAAATATGATTAAAAGAACAGATTAATCAATTACAGCCATTCAGTGATTTTGTTTTTCTTTAAAATATTTCTCTGTTTTAATGACTGACAGGAAGCTGGTGTAACCAGGATAATTTGTTTAAATTTGTGTTGAATTCAGTTTTATTCTTTTTTACTTTATTTAAAAATGTATTTATAAATAAAAATTATTTTCTCCTTAATTTATTTACCACAACAAAAAAGCCAAATGAGATAATTCTGTTCACAAATGGTTGCATGGTCACATGACCAGCTGCATGTCAGCTTTGCTGGCCCTGTTCGAATTCATGGGATGTGTCCTGAGAAGGCCAGATTCGAAGGACGAATACGTCATAGCCCGGCGCTGAGGTCTGGTCGGATTCCAAGACTCCTCGTTATGCGTCCTTAAAATGAATCCTTCTTTTTGCCCGATTTGAAGGATGGGTTTGATCTATCCTCGGTATCCTTGGTTTTCCCAGGATTCATTGCGAGACCAAGCAAGCAAGCTGCTCTTGATCATAGGAAAGATTACTTGGCGCCGAACAGTGGTGAAAATTGGAAGTGCAGTTTAATATGATAAAAGTATGTGAATGGTTCCGTCTGAAATTAATGAAAAATAGTTGTTTTAATGGTTATTGAGTCAGATATGTGGCGGTAATGTTTGGTTTATCTAAAGGTTTTATCTGTTACTGTGTAAATGGGTTTGACTGTAATTTAAGGACAGATTCTAATATATCTGCAGTGTGGGGTCTATAATCTTACATTTTTTGTATTGATGTTTTGCACAATATGCTTAAGCAAGTATTTTTTCTTGTTGAATATTAGAGATTTTGCAGATATATTCTTTATACATACATTGTTTAGATTTACTTATAT
>NW_015152857.1:24269-25847 GCF_000732505.1 Cyprinodon variegatus | reverse complement strand
CTGACTAAGGTTTCTATCATTACATTTGATTTTATTTGTTCCTGCTCCCAGTGGTTGGAACCTTTATTCTACTCTGGATTCTCATGAGCGTAGTCTTTGTTAAATTTACAATAAGAAATACATAAATATACAGTTTTGAAAAATTTGATATTCATTCTTTTCTTGCTTTGTGTGTCAACTCTCACGGTTGCTAAGCAACATAGCCTACGAGTAGCCTTCGAGCCCATGAATTCGAACAGAGCCGCTGTCTGACATTGATGAAGTTTCATCATTGTGGATTAAAACCTTCATCAGATCACAAGTTTTGACAAGTGGGAACTGGCCAGGTTTCCGTTTCAGAATTTTGTTCCAGGATCCTGTTCTAGGATCTCATTCCAGAATCCGTCTCCAGGACTCTGAATTTCTGTTGGATCAGACTGGCGAGCTAGACCCATATAATGCACCAAAGGAAACAGCACTTTCTACGTCCCAACTAGGACTGGTTGGATTCCTTGGATAAAGGAACACACCTTGGACTTCATGAACTGTCATGACTGATTTGTCTGTACATATTGTAAATATTAATGTCACTAATTTTGCACCATTATTTTGTCTCTGTGTGTTTATACAAAGTTAACACTTCCTCCAGCAGTCGAACTTAAGAAAAAACCTTAACTGATCAGTTCATGAAAATATCGATGAAGGCTAGTACATCAGACAGAGCAAAGTCCATGGAAGGTTAAAGGTTTACATCCTGAAATGAATCTTTTTGTTTCATTATGAACATGGCCCAACATTTGCAGAAAGCTAACAGGAGGATTCATCGACAGAGAAAATGTTGGACTTCAGTAAGAAGGCAGCAGCAAGACATTCATAGATTAAAAACTGTTTTCATGTATATAAAAGAAAATCCCAGCTTAAATTTAAGACCTTAGATTAAATTTTTGAAGAAAAATAAAGTTTAGGTATTTCTACAGGTGAAATCTGTTTTTACTATATTCACCACCAGTAAAATTGTCCCTCAATATTTGAAAATTTCTATTTGTTTAAAGTGTCACATTTCAATCTTTAAGTTAAATACAATCAGATAAAAAAGTGTAGGTCTTTAATTTAAAAGTCGTTTGATTCGACATGTGAATTAAAACTGATTCAGAAAAATATCAGAAGCCCAAAATCAGGGACAAAACAAGCCTCTAGAGTCTGAACTGGGAACTTCTTATTCTGTCATTGATCATTTCTATAAAATAATTCATCTGAATTCTGGCTTAAGCTGAAATCAGCATGCCCCCTGCTGGACCAACAGGTGAACTACAGACACTTAGAAACACCTCCAGCAATGTTTACCCTGAACTCACTGGAGGCTGAATTAGTGGAAAAACATCCAGAAGAAACAAACTGTTTCATTAAAAGGAAGAAAAATGTGGAATCCGAACATTTTAAAATAAGTCAATTCAGTTTCAAACTGTTAAAACCGTTAGACAGAGCTCACCTCTTTGCCGCTGAAGGTTGATCTGATTTAAAATCAGTAAGTAAACCCATTGAACAGTCACTCTTTAAGGAAACACAGCTGGGTTCTGCTTCTGATTTGAGGTTCTGTTG
>NW_015152857.1:19112-23193 GCF_000732505.1 Cyprinodon variegatus | reverse complement strand
TTAGCCGGCTATCTTCGTGAAGCTACTCCCAGAGCGGAGCCAGCTCAACTTCGGGTTCTGGAGGCTAATCCGCCTATCAGATCAGAACCCAGTCCGTCATCTCCGGAATTCCGCCCCTCACTTCCGGAAAAATTCTCTGGCTTACCAAGTAAGTGCAAAGGATTTCTTTTTCAATGTAAGCTGATTCTTGAACACTCTTCTGCCAGTTTTCCCAACAACAAGAGAAAAATAGCCTTTATCATATCTCAGTTATCTGGAAGAGCCCTTGATTGGGCAGGGGCCTGATTTCTTTCAGAATCCAGTTTTTCCTCCACATTCGAGCAATTCTTAAAGGAATTCTCGCTAGTTTTTAACCATGACACTGACCAATGTACTGAATCTCGTGGTTTATTAGACCTCAAACAAGAAAATAGGTCTGTAGCCGATTTTTCGATTGACTTCCGGGTCAGAGCTTCCGGATGGAATGAACCCGTGCTTAAAAGTGCTTATTTCAAGGCTCTAGATGAAACAATAAAGGATGAACTGGCTACTATAGATGAACCAGCGACCTTGGAGGATTTAATAACATTAACTATTCGTTTGGATAATAGGCTGCGAGCCGGACAAAGATCTAAAGTAAGATCTCACGTTTGTTCTGTATCTGCACCTGCAAACAACTTTAATACCACGTCTGTTTGTTCCTTGTCCTCTGAACCTGACTCCAGATCAAGCAGCTGAAATCAGCCTGCTTCTGCTTTTTCTTCTAAAACTCATCATGTCTCACCCACAGATGTTTCCAAAGTTGAGCCCATGCAAATCGGTCACACCAGACTCTCGACAGAAGAGAGACAAAGGAGAGTTAAGGGGAACCTGTGCATGTACTGTGGAGAACCCAGCCACGTCGTTTCAACCTGCCCATCTAAGGTAAAAGCCGGGGTCTGCCAGAGGATATGAGGAGTCTGGCGGACCATCTGCAGTCTGAAAAATCTTCTCATCTGCTGTTACCTGCTACTCTTTTTACCTCGGATCAATCTCTCACCTTATCTGCCTTTATTGATTCTGGTTGTGAGAGAAACTTAATTGACTCTAACCTGGTTCAGCAACTAAACATCAAGATCACTCCGTTGAAAAGTCCTCTCAGAGTTTCAGCCCTTGATGGGAAGAGAATACCTCAAGTAACTCATCAGACTCAGCCACTCGAACTGCATATCTCCGGTAACGACAGAGAAACAGTTTATTTTTTTGTTTTTCCATCTGCCTGTTCTCCTCTAGTTCTCGGGTATGAGTGGCTGGAGTGTCATAACCCACACATTAATTGGGCTAAGAAACACATTGAGTCCTGGTCTGCCTCCTGCCATGTCTCATGTCTCCACTCAGCAGCTCCTTCTATTCACTCCCCAGCCAGTCATCAGGAAGCTGATCCGCCTGATTTATCCAATGTACCTCCTGACTACCATGATCTAGCGCCCGTCTTCAGTAAGGTCAGTGCTTTGTCACTTCCTCCTCACAGACCATACGATTGTGCCATTGACCTTTTACCTGGGGCTCCACTTCCCAGTAGTCGACTCTTTAATATCTCCAAGCCTGAAAGAGAAACCATGGAGAAGTATATTAATGAGTCTTTAGCCGCCGGTATTATTCAGCCCTCCTCATCTCCTCTTGGTGCCGGTTTTTTCTTCGTAGGCAAGAAGGATGGATCTATCCGGCCCTGTATTGATTATAGAGGACTCAACCAAATAACCATTAAGAACAAATACCCCCTGCCTCTGCTCGCATCCGCCTTTGAACCTGTTGAAGGGGCCACCGTTTTAACAAAATTGGATCTAAGAAATGCCTACCATCTCCTCAGAATCAGAGAGGGAGATAAGTGGAAGACGGCTTTTAAAACTCCTCTAGGGAACTTCCGGTGGCGCCATGGTGTGAAAAGCAGGAGAAAAGGCTGCTCTGAAGAACACGATTAAAACTAGCGTTAAAATAAGGTAAAAACAGTAGAACATAGAGAAAACTCGCTCTTAAAGTGACATAGATCACCCATGGAAAATATGGTCAAGAAAGGAAAGAGTATGGAAGAGAAAGGCGGAAAAAAGAAAAGAGTACCGGAACGGCGAAAGTACAGAGCCATGCAGGGGAGCGCTCGGAGCCGCCGAAAGGGGTCCGTGACTCGGCCATACTTATCGACCTACGAGAGCTACAAAAAGAGCATGCGGAAGCGGTAGGAGATAATAAGCAAGCAATGGCTAGAGTTGAAGCGAGTATTGGGGAGCTCATGGTCAGAACAACATCCCTGGAGCAGAGAGTAGCTCACATGGAGGAAAGATTGGGAAATAATGAAGACAAGATTGTGCGGGAGGAACGGGTGGCGACATTCCTGCTCCGAGAGGTGAGCAAAATATCAGAGAAATGCAACGACCTGGAGTCGAGGATGAGGTGCAACAACATACGAATCCATGGCATCCCCGAAGGTGCAGAAAAAAATGACACCATAAGCTTCATAGCCCAATTTATTAAATCCCAGATCAAAACTACAGACGGGATGGACCTGCGTATAGAAAGAGCGCACCGGTCACTGGTGAATAAGCCAAAGGATAGCACAGCGCCTCCGAGGGCGATCATTGTGCGCATTTTGGATTATAGGGTGAAGGAACAGGTGATAAAACAGGCCTGGAAACAGAAGATCTACTATGAAGGACAGACTGTTTATTTCAACCAAGATTACACAACAGAGGTCCAAAAGAAAAGGAAGCAGGTGAGAGACGTCATCAAACAGCTGAAGGAGAGGAACGTGAGGGCGCAGTCCCCCTACTCAAAATATTTCTGGACACTGGAACAAAGATATTCAGCACAGTGGAAGAAGCGGCGCCTTTGCTGAAAGAAATGGGCATCAAGGTAAAGGAAGACAGACTAGATAGAATTCAGCACGTGATGGTGCAGACGGCAAAGGGGACCAGTCACAGGGGTAAGCAGTCGCGGCCCGAAATCACGGAGGCGGACCTGAGAGCGCTCCTGGAGTGATGACGTCAGCCGAGGTGGCATCGTAATAAAGATTACCATATGTATGTATACATACATGTATGCCGTTAAAGAGAAACTAATTGCCATAACCTGCAAAAAAGGGAAAGGACAAGAAAAAAAAAAAAAAAAAAAAGGGAAAAGAGGAGAAAAAAAAGTGATATTCGTTTTGTTCATTAAAAAAATGCTAGTTGTGAAATAATTTGATAGATTACAAGAAAATCGTGTTCATTAAAGAGTAATATTAAGAAGTTGTCAATGCACGCAGTGCTTGTTCATCAGAGAGAAGGTCACAGCTCTCTGATGTTAGGACTCTTGGAAGTTCATTGTTCATGTTCCAGACAATGTTATGGGGTTTATATCCCAATAAGTGTGTTTATATTTTGTTCTCGTTTCTTCTTCTCAGTTGAGTTTATGTTTTGTGCAATTTACTTTTCTTTTCAAAGAGGTGTCAGGTACAGCGCAGCTCCAGATATGATAGCAATATGAATGGGCTAAATATAGTATCTTACAATGTCCACGGCCTAAACCATCCTATTAAACGCAAGAAGATTTTGACTCAACTAAAAAACCTACAATGTTCCATAGCTTTATTACAGGAGACACATCTAACTGAGAGCGAACACAGAAAACTAAAAAGGGAGTGGGTCAGTCAAGCATATTATGCTTCATTTGGTAAAAGGAGGGGGGTAGCAATCTTAATTAAAAAAGGGATATTGTTTGAAGTTGAAAATGAGGTAAAGGATAAAGAGGGAAGATATGTAATGATTGTAGGACGAATAGGAGATATGACAATATCAATATTAAATATGTATTACCCAAATGAGGAGAAGGACACTTTCTTGAAAGAAATAGTCAAAATAATAACAAATGATGCAAAAGGAATGATACTGATGGGAGGAGATTTTAATACAGTACAAAATAATATTTTAGATAGATACCCTTCTGACTTGGGACCACAGACAATAAAGTCTAGAATGCTAAATAATGTTACCAAAGAACTTGGTCTTATTGATGTTTGGAGAAGTATCAATCCTAAGAAGAGAGACTACACATTCTACTCAAATCCACACAAAAGCTACTCTCGAATAGA
>NW_015152857.1:14518-15991 GCF_000732505.1 Cyprinodon variegatus | reverse complement strand
AGACAATAAATACTAGATCGGGGTCATGCTCCTGATTGCGAAGAAGTGTATAACATCTGCATGGTTAAGGCCACAACCTCCTAGTATCACAGAATGGAGAGATAGAATCAGAAAAGTCTACATCATGGAAAAAACAACATCAAGACTACAATTTAAGCTGGAGACCTTTGAAATTAAGTGGAAACCTATAGCTAAATTCATATTGGGACCTTGACACCTCTTTGGTCCTTTTTTTTTTATTTTTTATTTTTTTTGAGATTGTGTTTTGACTTTATCTTGTATTGTGTGGTTTTATTACTTTAATCTGTTTTCCCAGTTTGCCTACTGCTGTACATTTCCCCTTAATCATAGTGACTTATACATCCATGAATATTATTAATGAATATTAGTTTCTCTTAATTGGGCTAGTGTTTATTTGAAGGAAATGCACCTTTATTTGTCGTTCTTGGAGGTTCTTTTTGTTATTTTCTCCTTCAATAGCACCTGGATAACTGTTAACGGAGCTGGAATAGACAGCCTGTATGTCTGATGTAAATGAAAGGTCTAAAATGATCTATAAGAAGATATTAAGATGTGAATTGTGAGATGTGACATGGATGGACATATGTATGTGTTGATATAAAAATAGTTATTGAAAATAAAAAGTTAAAAAAAAAATAAAACTCCTCTAGGCCAGTTCGAGTACCTGGTTATGCCCTTTGGTCTGACTAACGCCCCTGCCTGTTTTCAAGCCCTGGTTAACGATGTTTTGAGAGATTTCCTTAACATTTTTGTCTTCGTCTATATTGACGATATCCTGATTTACTCTAAGAATCTGTCTGATTATAAGAAACATGTTTGTTTGGTTCTCCAAAGGCTTCTGGAAAATAAGCTCTTCGTCAAGGCTGAAAAATGTGAGTTTCACCAACCCTATGTTACCTTCCTAGGATTCGTGCTCGAAGGCGGGCAGGTGAAGCCATCCGAGGACAAGATTAAGGCGGTTTAGGACTGGCCTACCCCCGAGAATCGCAAGCAGCTACAGAGGTTTTTGGGCTTATCTAATTTTTACAGACATTTCTTTAGGAATTACAGTCAGACAGCCCAGCCTCTCACAGCCCTGACCTCCATCAAGAGAACGTTTCACTGGTCTGAAGAGGCTGACTCCGCATTTATAAAGCTAAAAGCTCTTTTTTCCAGCGCACCCATTCTCATCCAACCCGATCCCTCCACACAATTTATACTGGAGGTGGATGCATCTGATTCTGGAGTGGGAGCAGTTTTATCACAACTATCGGACTCTGATCATAAAACTCACCTATGCGCCTTTTTCTCCCGCAGACTCTCTCCAGCTGAACAAAACTATGATGTCGGTGACAGGGAACTTCTGGCAATCAAACTCGCACTGGAAGAGTGGCGGCATTGGCTAGAGGGCGCAGAACATCCTGTATTGGTATGGACCGACCACAAGAATCTGTCATACATACAATCAGCTAA